>NW_028082364.1:3012374-3180250 GCF_014824575.4 Sturnira hondurensis | reverse complement strand
TGGCCGTCCCCCCCCCCCCGGGGCATTTCCCTCCTGGAGTCCCGCCCCCACACACAGAGAGGAAGCGAGACTTAGGACCCAAGGACAACAGGGAGGCCTTCTGGAATACTGCTCAGCCTTCAGAGCGTGGAACTGAGACAAAATTCGGAGCACAGTCAGACACGTAGCCTCTACAGCTGTTACATTCTTTCCAGGAAACGGATTTCTCGTGAGGGGGACATGGGGGGGGGGGCGGTAATTCTTTTTCATTTTTGTGTTTTCCGTCAATCCAAGGATACGGTCTGACTATTCATTTATGACACCGAGGAAATGTCCAATTTGCACATGTGGCATGTTCCCAAACTTTGGGGATTGGTTGTTTGGGGAAACTCAGAATGTACAGGGCCCAGTGGAAGGAGCGCCTATTTCAGTGCGGTTGGCAGGGTTATAATATGGGTGTAATAATTTATAGTTGTAATTTATAAAACATTTCACCTAAAATTTCAGGTGGTGTGCTTGAATGTGATATCGTTGTTACAGATTGACATGGTTATGATTTTTTGATAAAAGAGTCTGTCATTGAAAAAGGGGCGTTATTTGTGCCAGGCCCTGTATTTTTTCCTCCAACAGGCAGTATTATAAATGATGGAAGGAAGGGTTTTCCAGACCCGCCCAGCAGAAGCCTCTGAACCCAAAGAAACCTTGTCCTTTTAGAGCAAAAACCAGTCGAAAGCAATTTTGTTGCAGCACCAGGGGCCCATCGCAAATGCTGACAACACTCTCCTTCGTCCTGAACTCTATTTAACGGAGCCCCCAGTTCAAAGAAAGGAGATTCGGGGAAAAGATGGGGACGTTTTAGGGGGAGACTTCCACCTTCCAGAATTGGGGGGCCTCTAGCTGCAGTGTGTTGTCGTGTCTCTTCCAGTTTCACGTCAATGCCTTTTTTCATTCCCTCCCTTTAGGCGGGATGCAAAGGAGCCATGATTAGGGTACATTTGGGGCACACGGTGGGGGGCGGGTAGGTAAGAAGGGGGAGGAAAAGCAGAAAGTTGGAAAGGGAGTTCCCTGATGGGCGACTAAATCCTGTGGTGAGGTGGTCTGCCCAGATCAGCATCAACTGATTTGCTAAGGAAATTGAAGAGAAGCCCAGAGACCCAACAGTTAGTGCCCCAGGCCCCAGCGCCAGGGAGAGTCCACTGTTTGGTCAGACAGTTCCCTCTCTGACCATAAGGTGGTGCCATCGGCCCAGACAGTCATCCCAAGGGGGCGGGGCCTAGGGCAGGAGGAGATCTCCACGTGGAAGCCACGTTTTCCACCCAAGGCTCTAGAACTCACAGGAAGCCTGGACTAAGTAGCAGGTATCAACCTCCACATGATTGCCTCCTCACCCAGCAACTGCTCCCTCCCTCCAAGGCCCCGCCTGCTCACACCTGAGCAAGAACACCGTCTGGGCGCTGGGCATCACCGCCCACCTTGGGGGTCCAACTAATGACTTCCCTTCCTCTCATGGGTGTTCTTCCCAAGGTCAGCCCTGGGCTCCGCACACGTCCTACTTCCAAAGGGAACCAGTCTAGGAGCAGCCTGGCCTCACGGTGAGAGAAGGGCTTCTACGGCGAGCGCAGATTTGTCTCAAAGACCTTGATTCCAGGGCCCTGGCTGCCCTTGCCAGCTTCATCTTTCAGTTTAAGACCAAACTGAGCCACCCAACTCCAGACACAAGACACAAGTCCCCCCTTGCCCCCTCCACGCATGTCTCCCTGCTGGTCCTCCCTCCTGTGAGGCCCTGTCTCTTTCCTCCGCCCCCTTGTCAGTATCTTCTCACTTTTCAAAATCCAGCCCAGATTCCCTCTTCCCCAAAGAGCTACTCACAAAGTGTCTAACTGAAATTAAGGGGCGAATCGAAGTTAGACAGTAAAATGTGGGTTCCTTGTGTCAACCACAGACGCCCTGAGCTGTCAAGAGGCAAGCCTGCCTCATCCCTTCTAAGGCTAGTCCGGATCTTAAACTGAGAAGAAGGGCCAATCCATCAGGCAGGATCCCTGCTGAACCCCCAGGCAACCAACACCAGCTGGTCCAGCCTTGCTCCTCCCAAGTCTCAATTCCCATCCAGGGGGGACACCAAAGCTGCGAGCTCGGTATGTGGCTCGGTGTCTGCTCTCAATCCAGGTTAGCTTTACAACTGTAACAATGTTACTGTATTACTGTCCCCTCTCCACCTCACTCTCATCAGCCACAGTGGGCCAAGCCAGGCCAGAGTTACAGAGCTAAAAGGATGAGGGGAGGGGGAGACCACAACCAAGTCATGGGGCTGAGCTCCCCCACCCCCCATCCCCCCACCCCAGGCCTGTGGCCTAGACTGGCGATCCCAGCAAACTGCCTACCAATTCTGCAGAATTTGCTCTGCCCTGATGGGACTGGCTGGCACGCATATTCTCCTTGGGATGTCAGGCCCTGGCTAAGAAGCTTGGAGACAAAGCCTTTAAGAACTAGTGGCTTCACTCGAAACACCTTAAAACCTAGCTACCTTTCATCTTTTCCTTCTAAAGGGACAGTTGGCTCGGATGACAGAGACAAATCCCCCTGGGAGGCTGAACCAAATAGCCTCAAGATGAATATTTAAAGTGTACAGGTCCTCTGAGGGCAGCCCCGGGGCCTCAGGGTGACCAAAGGCAGTACAGAGCCCAAGGCTATGAGGAAGCAGGAGCCCGGAGACCTCCTTCTGCTTGGCTGCTGCCCCAGGTGCCCTCGGCACCTTCCTTTAAGCAGACCCAAGCGTCCACCTACAGCAAAGGTGGCCTGGCTCCCTCAGGCTGGGTCTCTCCTATTTCGGCTGCTCAAAGAACCAGGTGGCCTGTCGCTGTTTTTAATGCCGACATTGCTCATGGTCTCACCTGCGAAACAGGCTCCTCGGCAAGAAAACCTACCCCAGCAAGTCCCGGGCTCGCAGGACTGGTGTGAGGCCAGAATGCTGCTGTTTGTTTGTTAGGTTTTGTCTTCTAAGGATTTACTGAAATTGGGTTTTCATGCACGAGTAAGGGAAGCCAAGTGCACTCTGCAAACAAAAGCAGGCTGGGAAATGCGAGCCACTTCTTTTCATGCGTTTGGACCTCACCTGCTTCCACAAAAGACTTGAGGCTGCATGAAGTCATTGCTGTTGGTATCGTGGGCATGAGTGGTCATTTCTTGCCACCGCTGCAGACTCACACCTTCAAAGTGATCACTTATTGGGGCCCCCAAAGTCGGGTAGGGATGGTAGACAGCAGCTCCCGGTGCTGCAACCCAGGGGAGCGCCCACTCAGGAGACGCCTTCCCCACCCCCTCCTCTTCTTCCTCCCAATTCAGGGCCGATGGATACGCGGGACAGCAGTGGTCTGCATTGGCGCCCCCTGGCCCCCCACCTGAGTACAGCGGGACCCTGGCAGGGAAGCTCTCCTGGAAGCCCAAAGACAGCCAGAGGATGACCTGGCCCAAGCATCTCTGCACCTCTTCCCCCAACCTTGTCACATGGCGACCCCTATGAGGCTCCTGGGGTGTCCCCAATAGAGACCCAGGCCCAGGGTCCACAGGCGGCGGGTGATGAAACCTCCCTGGCGCATTACCGCAGAGGCGGGGGCTGGGAGCCGGGCGGGGTAGTGAGTGGGAGCTAGAACTCGGCTCACCTGTTCCGGTACTGGAGGGTGGAGACAGCGCCCTCCCCCAGCCCCGCGAGTCCCCAGAGCTGCGCCAGCGGACTGAGTGCACGGAGCAGTTCCCGTCCCCCGCCAGGCGCCGGGGAGACGTGAGCGTGCACACGTACACACACAGCGGGGGAAGAGCGGCTCTGAGCGGCGCCCAACTTTCTCCCAGCTTCTGCGCGCTGGTGGAGAAGGCAGGGCGCGGGGGAGGGGGGAGGCATCCCGCCCCGGGCATGCTTGGAGAGGGAGCTCCAACAAGAACAGAGGAGAGATGGGGAGAATTTCCTCGGTTTTTTGCGGGGGTGGGGGTGGGGGCGTTAACCATTTCCATCAGACGACTGGAGGGTAAAGGGAACCCAGAGTGGGACGGGGAAGAAGCGCTTGGGGAAAATGGAAGAGTGTGTTTGGAGACGCGTAAAGTTGCCTTTCAAGCTCCAGCCTCGTGGGCAAGCGATGTTCCGTGGCGGCTGACTCAGGGCTGCCTGGGCCCCGCTGCCACCCTCCTGGAAATGGTGCAAGTCCAGCCTGTCCCCTGGATCCCTGCAGCCGGGCCGAAATCGGTCTGGATGGGGGGAGGGGGAGAAACTGGCACCCTAGATGTGCCGCGACCAACTACAGCGGAGCAAAAAGAAAGCGCTGGCGATGATGGGGCAGTTGCTCGGGCCAAGTCCCACATCGAGTGCTTCTGCTCTTAAATAGTTTGAGGGTTTCTTTAACGCAAAGCGTCGCAACACCAGGGATTCCCACGTGTGCTCGGTTCGCCCTCAGCATCCTTGCGTCCACGAAACTCCCTCAATCTGTCAGGGACTCAGAGTGTGACTCTCACTGAGCTCCGAGCGGTGGGAAGAGGAAACTTCCCAGGTCCGATATGGGTGTGATGTGAGCCGGGGACCCGGGGAAGCAGCCCCAGCGCAGACCTCCCCCTCTCGCCTCTCTTTAGCTGCACCCGGAGCTGCAACTCGCTTTTGTTTTAAACCAGTTCGGCCATTGCCCAGGAGCACACGCACACGCACGCACCTCAGGCCGCGCTCACACACACTCACACACGCACGCACACCGGTGGCGGCCGCCAGGTCAGCAACTTTGTGGGGCGCTCCCAGCGGAGCCCGGCTTCCCAGCGTAGTAGTTCGGCGTAGGCCCCGCCCCTGGCCGTGTTGTCAAACGGGCTGGGGTCTCGGATTGGTCCAGCCACTGGGACAACACCTGCTCGACTCCTTCATTCAAGTGACACCAGAGCTTCCAGGGATATTTGAGGCACCATCACTGCCACTGCCGGGCACTCGCGGTGCTGCTAACAGCCTGGTCACATGCTCTCCGGAGAGCTACGGGAGGGCGCTGGGTAACCTCTATCCAGCCGCGGCCGTGAGGAGGAGGGAGAAGGCGAGCAAGGAGGAAGAGTGGGAGGAGGAGGGGAAGCAGCGAAGGGGGAGGAAGAGGGGGAGGGGAGCACAAAGATTCTAGGTCTCCCGGCGGGAGATTCACACCAAGAACCATGTGTGGCGAGAGGCTGGGCCAGTTTATGACCCTGGCCTTGGTGTTGGCCACCTTCGACCCGGCGCGGGGGACCGCCGCTACCAACCCGCCGGAGGGTCCCCAAGACAGGGGGTCCCCCCCGCAGAAAGGCCGCCTGTCCCTGCAGAACACAGGTAAGCTCGTGCGCCCCCGTGGCGGGGAGCTGCTAAGAGACAACACCGGGCACCCATGCAGGGCTCCCTAGGCGCTTCGCCCAGAACTGGGCGCCCACCTAGGGCCGTGCAAACTCTTGAGGTGGCGCGGGACGTGCAAAGGAGACCGTGGGGCCGAGCGAGGTCCGCGCCGGGCTCCGCGTGCCTGCAATCCGCACGTGCTGGCAGGATGATGAAATAGCTCAGGCAGGACTTGTTGCTGTCCTCCCCGGGGTCAAGGGTAAATAAGGCAGCGCCTGTCGAGGACGGGCCAGTGGGGACCCCGGGCTCCCCTGTCCGGTGTAAAGCTTCCTGCTCCATCCTGGCCGCCCCGCAAAAGACACGAAGGGGCTGCAGAGCTGGGCTGCACCCTGCACCAGAACTTCTCTTCCTACCCGGCCAGCCGCGGCAGGACCGCTTCTCCCCCTCCTCAAAAGATGCCCAACAACCAAGAACTTTGTAGGCATGACCTCGCGTGGTGATCTCCCCCCTGGGGAGTGGCGGGACTTGCTTTGGGACAGGGGGTGGGGATGGCGTACCTTCACATACCAAAGCGTACCTTCGCGGTGCTGCCGCAGTCCACCCCCACCCCCACCCCGCGGCAGGTCAGCAAGCCACGAGATGGTGACACAACCCCCACTGTGCACCACGACTGCTCAACCTGCTCTCGCTCACCAGCAAGCTGCCGAGCAGAGCCAGCCGTGCTGGGCGCGGGGCTGGCCCTTTCCCCAGCTCCAGGGCGAGAAAGAAAACCTGCCCACAGCTCCTTGGCTCTAGGAGGCTCCCCCTTCAATTAGGGGACCTAAGAGCCCCGTGACAGGGAGTGTGCACTCTACGCACGAGCAAAAATGCACAAGTGCCCATGAGGGGGTTCCCCCAGCTATTGAAGCATGGCCCTGCGTGCTCCTGCCCAGCGCGCTGGGGCCACGGGTGGGATCACACCAGAGCCCCTCACCTCCCTATGCCAGCACCCTCGCCCAGGTCCCAGCCGCTCCTTCGAGGATTCTCGCCCTCCCTTCCCCCTCTCCAGCTTTGAACGCAATTCTTGGTGGTTGGTGACCCTCAACAAATACCCTTCAATCCCTGGGTAGCTTCAGGTGGAATGTGAATTATCTACTCCTAACCTGCCCTTCTTCCCAAATACACTTTTCTGATGTAATTTTGAGGTTGGTTTAAGTCAGGGGACTGGGGAGGGGGCCGGGGAGGGGGGTGGGGGGAGGAAGAGAGGCTTTGCACACAGGCAGGTCCACAGTGTGCAACTCCCTTGGTGGGTCTTTTCCAACCAAGGCATTAGGGCCACAGTCTGCAAAGGAGGACCGCAAACTCCCAGTCTCGGGAGTTCTACGGGAGTAAGTGACACGCACTCGGATCTCTATTTAAAAGGGGCCCCTGACCACGAAGGTCGCTTAACGTAGGCTAGAGCCCCTCTGCCCGGATTCCCAGCCTGCTGGGGAACCCGTTTCCCTGGCCTGGCACTTCTAAGGCGGGTGGTTTGGAGGCGCTGCCTTAATAGGAATTTTGTTGTGATTTTTAGTGTTGAATCACAAAGGCTGAATTGAAACTGCTTTTCGGACGCTCTCTTTTGGGGGCCAGGAAGGACGGGGCTGGGGTTTCAGAGCAGGGCTTCAAGTTCCAGGTAGAGAAGGTATTTGATTGATGGCCTACAGGAGGGAGGGGCAAGCCGATCATTTAAAATCTTATTTTTGCCCGGGTTTAGAAAGCGGAATTATCTTCTGTTCTCGGGCTAAGAATTCCCACAAACACTTTAAAAAGATGGGAACGATGAAAAATGAGGTGCTCAGACCTAACTTCTGGTTGTGATCTTTGTAACGTGGGTTTGGCTAGTTTTTTTTTTTACAAGTATTAACACATACGGCTATTTTTCATAAGTAGATTAAACGACGACATTTTCTTTCCCCGGCTCTTTAGATCCTGAAATAGTCCTTCTAACTTTTTTCCCCCCCTTAAATTTTCTTTGGGTCATTACCTTTATTTCAGCTAACCTCTGCATTCCCAGCACGGCTGGGAACTTGGCACATGTCTGTACGTACTTTTCGTTTTAGCCGAAATCCAGCACTGTCTGGTCAGCGCCGGCGATGTGGGGTGTGGCGTGTTTGAATGTTTCGAGAACAACTCTTGTGAAATCCGGGGCTTACGTGGCATCTGCATGACTTTTCTGCACAACGCTGGAAAGTTTGACGCCCAGGTAAAACCCACGGAGAGCGCAGAGAGCATTTGGGCTTAGCGTAGCACCGCTGAAACGCTCGCTGGGAAGACTTGTTGCCGGATTTCCATAGCTGATCATTGGAGGGTGCAGCAGCATTTCCAAGACACATTCTAGACCTAGAGGAGGAAGCCAGCGTGTTCCCCCCACCCCCCCGCCACAGCCCTGGAGTTCTGCTCTCTGGAGCCGTCACGTAGGCTAAATCCTTCTCCACTCTTAGCTGGGTCCGCGCAGGCAGGGTGGGCTGGAGACCCATCTGAACAACGATCTGAGGACGCGTGGCTGAGAAGACAGAGGTCCCCACACATGCCTTGTAAGGGAGCACACGGAGTCTGGCCACCCAGAACTGGGTCTGCAGGCCCCGCCACACAGGAACAGGAGGTTGAGCGGGGAGGGGCAGGCTCCCGTTCTACGTTCCCAAAAGCTAGTACCCTTAGGAGGCGAGAATCAACGAGACACAAAGTTGGGGGACTTTCACCTTCTCCGGGGGCAGGGGGTGTGAACAGGCAACACGGATAAACAGAGGCCCCTGGAAGAGCAGACCTCCCGCCCTCCTCAGCAACACAGCCTCCTCTCCCAACCCGCACAGTCAAAACCGCGAATGAGTCCTGCTCGCCTGTACTTTTCTTTTGCCCTGCAGAGTAAATAGAGGCAGGGCCTGACCTGCTCTGGTTGTCCCGGGGCCCCACGGGCAGAGCCCAGGTGCGCGTGGGGTGGGGAAAAAAGACCACCAGAAACCTTCTGGCTGCAGGGCTAGCCGTCCACACGCCAGATGGCGGGAGGCTCACCCCCATGCCCTCCCCCGCCCAGCTAGGCTCTGTGAAGCCGCCGTTAGTCTCCCCGATAAATTCCCTCTCCCATCTCACTGGAGGGCGACGTTTGGATGAGGCCGGCGGTGTGGGTGTGATTTATGACCGTCATCAGCCACCATCTCCTGACATGCCGTGGGGGGCCTGACAAAGCAATGCCTGGGAACTGGGAGCGGGTGCGGTGGGGCCGGCAGCCTCCCCTACAGGGGACGTGAGGCGGCAGGAGGGGAGACAAGCCAGCGAAGAAAAGAGGTCGCATGTTTGAGCTCCTGGAGGCTCCCAAATAAAGTGAACAAACTTCCCTTCTGGATAAACTGGAATTAGGGAGCATAATAGGAAACCCATAGGAAAGACGTGCGTTTCAGGGCGACCCCACAGAATGTGGGGACGGATCCCAAGGGCAGAGTGCCACAGTCCTCACACAAATTCATCTTCCCCCTTATTCTCCACCAAGAGGAGTGTGTTCTCAAGTCAGAAACATCCCTTACGAGTCATTGCTCAGTGCATAGCTGCTCCACAAACCGGCACACCCTGCCTTCCGTCCTATTTGGCTCCCACTGCAGAGTCGAGGAGGGGGCCGGAGGGAGGTGGTTTCAGTGAGTGGACACCATTTCTAGACATTTTGATTGCTTCTAAGGGAAAGAACCGAAATAAACGTGCTGGCTGGCTTCCCACTCCCGACCTACACCCCTTCACTTCTCCAACTTCGTTCCTTCTAAAAACCAGCTCGACCTCTCCTGGCCAGCTCGTTTCTATAGTAATGGGAGCATGGCATCTCTGCTGGGTCTCCCACTATACCTCTCTGCCCCTAAGGCTGGTCAGGGAGCTAACGGCCCGGCTCGCCTCCACACCCCCAACAGCTGTCTCCTTTCTAGGACAAGAACAGTCTAAAGGGGCTGCCAGGAGAGAGGGGTGCGGGCCAGATGTATGCCTGGCTGCCTGCGCCACTCAGAGGCGGGGCGCAGGGGCGGGGCTGGCGGTCGGGCCAGATGCTGCCAGGCAGTGTGCCAGGCGGGCCTTTTAGAGGCAGTAACCCTAACAGTTTAAAGAGTCGAATGGTTTTCGAAAAGGAAAAGAATGCTCCTCCTTAAAGGATGGGGAGACGTGAGGGGGGGGTGCTGGAAGGAAGGACAGGCCCCACTGGCAGCCCCTCCTGACGGCACCCGTGGGCTCAGAGGAAAAGGGAAAGCACGAGGCTTGGAGGAGCCGGCATCTTCTGCTTGGGGAGAGGCTTGCTGAGAGCCACCAAGGGGTTCTGGGTTTATGTCTGGCCAAAGTCCCCTTGTGTTCCAGGACAGCTGCCATCCAACAGACAAACCTGGTCTGTCTGTCTTGGGGACAGGCAGCCACGAAAGCCCCAGCCTGAGGGATGCCAGCAGAGCGGCTGGGGAGGCCGGAGGTAGCTCTGTCGGTCTCCCCGCGTGGCATCCTCTTGGCCAAGTGCCAGAGGTGTCGTGCCACTCTGGACACACCTCCTGAGGAAGCGTCCACGTGTCACCTTCAAGGACGTCAGTCAGCCGCAGGGCCTTGGGGTTCAGCTCTCAGAAAGCCCCTGTGTGAGGCCAAAGGGTCCACGGCTGGGCGTGTAGCGAGGCCTCATCTCTCCCGCCCCTCTCTGCCCCCTCTGTCCTCTGGCGCAGGGCAAGTCGTTCATCAAAGACACCTTAAAGTGTAAGGCCCACGCTCTGCGGCACCGATTCAGCTGCATAAGCCGCAAGTGCCCGGCCATCAGGGACATGGTGTCCCAGCTGCAGCGGGAATGCTACCTCAAACACGACCTGTGCTCAGCTGCCCGGGACAACACGCGCGTGATGGCCGAGATGATCCACTTCAAGGACCTGCTCCTGCATGAGTGAGTGTCTCCGGGGGTTCGGGTTCGGGTGTAAGGGCCGGGCTCTCCTGTCACAGGGACGGGGGAGGTTGCGTTTGACGTCTGAAATCTGCCCTGGCTCCCCTGGGAGCGCCTTTCCTGCTGACCTTCAGAGAAAGTGAAAGAAGTTTCCACCATTGGTTTCAAAGTCATAAGCCATAGACACAGGAAACCTTTTTTGCTAAGCACGAAATGGGTGGGATTCAGAAATGCCCTCTGTCTTCCCCTTGGCCAAGACCCCCACCATTCTGAGTATTCCCCATAGCTCTGAAGGGGCCCTGACAGACCACCGAGAGCCTGTAACAGCTGCCCAGCACTTACTGGGTGCCAGGCGTGGGGCTGAGAGCCGGCTCTGAATTTCCCACGTGACCCTCACACTAGCCCCGCGCTGGCCCCATTCTCGTCTCCATGTCAGATGAGAAAACCGAGATGCACTGAGTCCAGGTCACAGACAGAGAGGCAGAGCTAGGCCTCTTGTCAGGCAGTTGGGCTCCAGAACCCACACCCTTCGAGGCTACACCCCAGGGCAGAGCTGCTTTGTCTCCTGTCCCCGCAGCTCTCTTCGCCCTGAACAAGTCCGACTCACCTTTTCTAGCCCATGACTAGCCTCTCAGAGAAAATGCAAAACCAATGTCCAAAACTCTAATCAACCCACCCCTTTAGACCAAAGCAAGGAAATGTGAACTGATTTCTCTGAAGACAGGCAATGCAGTAACGAGCCCAGGATGCCTCACTCCTTCAAAATCGCACCATCGAGCGCATCCTGAATCTTGCAGAATGGCGAGGCCTTGGGTGCACCTCTGCTCCTAACACGAAACACCATCAATAGTCCCTGAGGGGCACAGTGGCTCCTTCTTCAGAGAATTAGGACAGAAAGCAGGCTCCTAACTAAGCAGTCCAGGCCAAGTCACTGTCAGCTTGATGGCGCCGTTCCCCTTTGCACGGTGACCAACTGGGCCAAATCAGCACACGATTGTGAGCTCTTGCTCCTTCGCGCCCGTCTCCCCCCAGCTACCTCCACTCAACGGGCTGCTCCCCATCCACCTACAGCACTTAGAACAGGGGGGACAGCCACCTGCTGTCACTTTCCACTTGGTCGTGAGGGTCTAGGTATCTTGCCATCCCCGGCGAGTGCTGGAATTCGAAGACTCACCATGACTCCCCACAGGCAGCCCTTCAATGAGTCACACTAAGGCTTGATAACATATTTTTTATTCTTCCAAATACCTGTAAAGAGACAAAGCAGCAACAGCATCAGCAGTAACAACTCTAATGATCTCAAAGCATTTTCTGAGTGGGCCAGGCCCTGGGCCAGGAAACTTCCCTGGATTTCCCCCATCTTTCCCACCAACGCCACAAGATGGAGATGACTAACCCCACTGAGCAGAGGAGGGAAGTGAAGCTGAGTTTAAAAACTTCCCTCTGAGATTTGATTCCTACTTTCCAACCTGGGAACAGGTGAGGTAGGTGCCTGAAGCCAGCTGTCAGGAACAGACCCCAAACCTCCTTGCTGTGGCCTGCTCTCCCCCCACTAGACCCGCAAGAGGCTCCTTGGTCCCCACATGTGGCCGGGGGGGTTCCCTTTACACAAGGAGAATGCTGGGAAAATCCCTTCAAGGTGCTCCTGGAAGATGCAAACGCCCACATGGCTGGGAAACTCATGAAGGTCACTTGTCCGACACCCACGTCCCATTAGAGATGGTATGTTAGCCTCAAGAATGGATGTTGGGGACCTAATTTATAAGTCCTTAATGCATTCCTGGAGCCAAGAAGACTGTCTTTTGGGAGAAACGCTTCTTTCAGAAAACGGCAGGTTTTAAAGTCCGCCCCCATCCCTCCATTTAAGAAGCGGCAACGCTCTGTGGCTCTCTGTGTCCCTTCCCTGGAAACATGGCCCATGGGGCCCTGGGACCCTTAACTTCCAAAGGCTCCTTGCCTCGTTTAGGACAAACACGTAGTCCCCCACCCAACCCGCTCTGGAAATGCCGGTGGCCCGCCCCAAAAGGAAGCCTAGGCCTCTTTTAAGACGCCTCACTGCCCTGCACCCAAGCCCTCTTGCCCCCTGCGAAGGCAGCATCTCCAAGGCAGTGGGTCCCACCTAACCCCAGCCCCCTCGACCCCCCGCTACTGCCCCTTCTGAAGCCACACTATGCAGCGCATTAACTTGAATGAGTTTCTCGGGTTTTTTAGTTGAAAATTGATTTTGGCAACAAAGGATCTCATCGGTCCCCCCCAAATCAAGAAGACCATTTCCGGATGTGTGGCATTGGTCCCAGACAAGGCAAAAGAGAACTGAATTTGCTTTTCTCTTTAGAGGAAAAGAAATCAGGGTCACCCCCACAACCACATCACCCCCGCTCCTCAACTCCACCCACATCCACCCCAAACGCGGTCATTTTCGGTTCAAGTGGTACCCTCACCCCTTCCCGCCCCACTGTCTCCGTATCAACCGCCTTGGCCACTGCACACCCTGTCACTGGGTGCTGGCCGCCTCCAAGCACGTCCCCTTCCAAGCACTTTCTTTTTAAAATCCTTTCACCTTGCTGACACCCAGTTGAGAGCTGGGCTTCATCATGAGACATGGGCTGGGCTTCAGCCTGAGGAGGTGCTACGCCAGCTCGGAGCTCAGCGTGGAGTAACGCAGCCCTTACACAGCTCAGGGCACGGGGGGCCAAGGAGCACGTGGGCCAGCCCAGCCATCTCAGGCCCACCTTGGGTGCTGAGAGCCATCCGGCGGGCCGACCAGCTGGGCAAAAAAGGCAGGAGGCAGCACCTCATTCCTGAGATCCCTCCCCTTACTCTGGGAAAGAAACCTGAAGAGGAGCGTTGGTTTAGTGTCCCCAAAAGACAGGCAGATTCTCAGCCCCTGCAATTGGCTCATGGAGCCCCAGAGCCAATTGACAGACAGACCAGGGACAGACAGGTGCTGCCGTAGCCGATGCGCATTCAGTGAACTTGAAATCCCTGAGTCAGCAGGAAGGAAGGAAACTTGCTCGAAGTGACCGTTTTCCCCAGGTTGCCCCATGCCTTCTTTTCCCAGCCCAAGAAGACAAGTGTCAGCACTGTCCTTGTCCCCTTGTCCCTGTCCAGGGCCTGAGAGAGGTCAGGCTTCCTGCCCATCAGCAGTGCGCAAACTGCTGTGACTCCGCAGGTGTCCAGAAGGCCTTAAAAGGCAGCCAGAACAGTCCCCTCGCCACTCCCAGCCCAGCCCTTGGCCCACCAGGCCCAGAAGCTTCCAAAAGGCCACTCTCTCTCCACCTTGAGTCCATCTTTGCCTCTAGGAAACAAGGACAGTTCGCTCAATGACAACTGGAGGACTAACTCCTAAAAATGGCAGTGAACGGCTTCCCAGGTCTTAGCACAATCTGCCTTCCTGCCTAGCAACACTGCCGCCTGGCAAAGAAGAAAGGAAGGGGGCCATACACAACACAGCCGCCCAGGTGCTTCGGGCTCACGGGTGGAAAACAGTCGTGGTCCCTGTAAGTGACCTCAGGGCCTAGAGTGATTTTGCTGCCCAAGCTGACAGTTGAGATGCTCATGGTCAGAGAGACCTGGGAGCCTCCCTAGCCAGGGCCTGCTTCAGAGGGCTGGTGAGCTGCAAGAAACCTTCCAGGCACCTTGGGGATAGGAAAGGGCCAGTGAGGGGTAAGGGTGACTTATGGGCTGTGAGAGCCACCTCCTGCTGGCGACACCTCTTCCCAGCTGGGCCCATAAATATAAAAAGCAAGCACACCATTGCCACCTTGACACTCAGCTCCCAACCCCAGGAGGAAGGTTGGCCTCATGCGGTCATCCTTCCTGCACTTTGCCAAAAGAAAGACCCACGGCCACTGGAATGGCCTAAGCTACCGGCTGTCCCAGAACCGAGCGTGTTTATTTAGGAGATAGCTGGTTTTCATTCCAAACACACCAGCCCCTTGCAGCCAGCCCTCACCTCCAGTTCAGGGGAAGCCCCCATGGGAAGACGCTTAGCCGCCAGCTCTGCCCCTCTGCCCCTACCACTGACCCAGAGAAGTGCTCCATGGGACGTGACATCCCAGGGAGGCAGTCTCCCCTCGCTCCACCCTCTCTTCCTGGTCCAGACTCATCCAGGTGCACAGGGAAACACATCCAGTAACTTCCATAATCGTCCTTCTTGGTCACGAGCCTAAACCAGGAGCCAAAACCGACACATGGAAGATGGTTCCTGAGGAGTCTGGCTTACCTGGAAGAGTGACCCAGCCAGCTGGCCCTGCTCATGTCACATGGGAGGGGACAATCTGGGGCTCCCCAAGTCCTGAACCTGCAAGGGCTCCTCCTGTTCATACCAAAAAGACTCCTCAGTTCTGTATTTAAGGCCCTTTACCCCTCACCTAATTATCACTCCTCTGGACCCCATGCCCACTGAAACCATCCTACCCAACCCACCCCAACATGTGCCCAGGGCTCTCTGGCCTGCCTGTCATCATCTGTACCACTGCCCAGTTGGCATGGTCCACCCACCTTCCCCAGGGGCTCTTCCTCCATCCTAGCCACCTGTGAATTGTTGCTGGCCCTAACTCCTCCAACACCTGGCACGTGGCCTGGCACATAATCGGCACCCAGTAAATGCTGGTTGTGACCAGTAGTGTGTAGGCCGTGGGTAAAGGCTCGAGGTAATTCCAGAAAGCTGTCCCACCATACCAAACCGCAGCCAAGCCCTGAGTTCACCACTTCTGTCTTCCCTGTTCCGGTCACAGCCCCGTGAGGCCCAGGTGGGACGGGTGCCATTCTCCGTGTCTTTGCTTTCCATCTCTAGACCCTACGTGGACCTGGTGAACCAGCTGCTGACCTGTGGGGAGGAGGTGAGGGAGGCCGTCACCCACAGCGTGCAGGCTCAGTGCGAGCAAAACTGGGGCAGCCTCTGCTCCATCTTGAGCTTCTGCACCTCTGCCGTCCAGAGGCCGCCCACACCCCCTCCGGAGCGCCAGCCACAGGTGGAGAGAGCCAAGCCCTCCAGGGCCCACCACCGGGATGCCGGGCACCACCTCTCGGAGCCCAGCAGCAGGGAGACCAACCGCGGTGCCCGGGGCGAGCGAGGCAGCAAGAGCGCGCAAAACACCCACGCACGCGGCCGAGCAGCCGAGCGCGACCGTGGGGCCCAGGGCACTTCCGGAAGCAGCGAGTGGGAGGAGGAGCCCTCCGAGTATTCCGACATCCGGAGGTGAAACCGAGGCCGGCCGGGAAATCGTTCCTCCACACCGTACGTTTTCTTCTCTATGGACATTCCAAGATATTTACCATTAAAGAGGGGGGATGTCACACGCAGGATTTAGTGGGGATTGTGGACTGGATAACCATGTATGTTAGGGGAATGAACAGGTGAGGAGGCGGCGGCGAGGTCTTAGCTGGGCCCCATGGGGTCCACGCTAGCACCTCCTGCGAACACACCTCGAGCGTTCCCTGTAGCTTTGTCTTCTTTCCATCCGTGGAGCCACTGGGCGTGGCCTGCGGTTTCCTCTGCTGGGTGGGGTTGGTGGGTCGGGGAAGGGGCAGCAGCCCCACTGGGCTGGACCATGCACCTGGTGCTGCACCCGTCTGGTGCTGTTTGGGTGGAGGGCGGCGGTTCCGGTGCAGGAATGAACATGCAAATCTCACTGGGAAGGAAGAGAAAGGTAGAAATGTGGGTGCTTGGTGCCAAATGGAAATTTAGTTTCTTGCATGGGACCCGGAGATTTGGAGCTTCTTAGGGTGGGGCGGGGGAGCAGGGAGAGGGCGAGGGTTCTAAGTGTAACTTCTGAGCCATTCTCCTGTCTGGGGCACTCTGAGGGAGTGGCCCTGTGTGTTTGTATTTTAACCACTGCTTCAACTCTTGATTTCACTTTTTTATTTATCCAGTCACACCTACATATATCTGTCATCTAAATAAATGGCTTTCAAACAAAACAACTGGGTCATTAAAACTAGCTCAAAGGAAAAACAAACAAACAAACAAAAACCCTGCCCATCTTTGGGGGCTGATTTTGCGTGTGCATGTATGTATGTGTGTGTTGAGTGCTCTTTTAAAAGGAATTCTATAGCAGGGTTGCCGTACCTGTGACTGCCTGGTGGGGCTGTAGCCGATTCAGGTGAACCCCACCCCAGCCAGGGTCAAGCACACACGAGAACATCCAACAGGCCCCTCAGTGTCACATCATGCCACCTCAACCCCTCCCCCCAGATAAAGCCCCGAAGCCTGGATTCCGGGGGGCCACACTGCTGGGGGCAGACTAGGGGATAGAGAAGGAGGCCACTCTGTAATTCCCATCCGGGGAATGCCATTGGCCTTTCACACACATGGAGGAGGGGCCGAACATCACACAGAGGGCCAGGACTTTCCAGATCGGCATTGGCGATTCAGCAACGAGGAAAGGAGTCAGAGCAGATTCAAGGCAGGGAGCAGAGACAGAACCGAAAACACCAGGAAGAAGTAGATCATGGCAGAAAGTGTCCCCGAAGGAGTTCTGGTGGTTACTGACAAGCTGCAGGCAGAGGCCTTTTCTTTCCTCTCCCAACAGGTCTCCGGTTAAAAGTTACCCCTTTTTCGCAACCAGTACTCAAATGGGAACCCAGGATGGCAAGCGGGGGACAAGGGTTCTGAGCCAGGTCCTTCTCGAACAGGGTCAGCAAGGTTTTTGTAAAGACCTGGAGAGTAAATACACTCTTTTCAGTTTTCTGGGTCATACGGTTTCTGTCACGACTACTCAACTCTGCCATTGTGTCCCAAAAGCAGACACACATAGACGAGACATCACAGGCTGGGCTCCACGCCAGTATGATTTTATTTGACAGGCGCCTGACTGGATTTGGCTCTTGTGCCTGAGATGGCTGACCCCTGTTCTACGGAGTGGATGAAAATATATGTATCCTCTGTTTATATCAGCTCATAGCTCACCCTGAAAGCGACCTGAAGCCAGAGATAAGGAAGCTAAATTTATCTCTGCTAAAATGACTTGTTGCCGGGGAGGCCTTGGCCAAAACACAGCTAGGATTTATGGACGCTGGTCCCTGCTCCCAATCTTTCATAGCCCCTGTGGGATGTTAGGGGGAAGGGGACCAGATGCTGGAGAAGCACCTAGAGAGAGCCAGAGCTGCAGAAAGCCGAGGAGATGGCGCATTTAATCCGGCCCTGCCCTTGGAGCGCAGGGAGGACCGGTGTGTCAGGCTCTGCCCTGGGAACGGAGCATAAACTGGCCATCTCCTGCCACGGGCCACTGCAGCACGCTGACCGTCCTCCTGACGTCACTCGAGAGCTGAAGCAGTCACATTCACCCACGTTGCTGGGTCCGCTGTTGCCGTGTTCGCCGGCTGCTGGGCTAGATGCGTGAAAGGCATCTCTTTTATATCTCCCTCCGTGTTCAGTGTTTCGTGTGTCACTTCTATCGTAAATATGGGTCATTTGTACTTATTATCTTCCCGCTAAGGCATAAAATTGCTCACTGTGTTCCTTTCAACCCCTTCCATGATCTCTCGTCTGTTTTTCATGCCACGGGTCTGTTTCTTGTCCAAGGTCAGGTAGCTAGCATTTCATTCTGGTTCCTGATGTTTTAAGGCTGACAACAATAGTATTTATTGCTAAGGCTCTTTTGCTCAAAATGGAGGAAAGTCCGGATTCCTGTAAGCGTCGGCGGACAGGCAGTGGTGCACCCTGAAACGTCAGCAAAGCCGTCATGAAAACCAGAGCCTGCGCTTGGGCTTCATACTTCGTCCAAATTTACTCGTGAGTCTTCCTTTGAGGAAGGGTGTGGATTTCCAAGCAAAGATCTCCTGTTTATTTTGAGCTTTGCATCTTAACAGGACAATCTAGCACCTCCCCTCTGTGTCAATAAATAGCCCTGTTCTGAAACGAGAGGACTGAACAGGCCAGACAGGCGGATGGACACCCTAAACTAACTGCAGAGCCCACGCCAGCCCAGAGCTGTAGTCCTGCTTTGACGCACGCACACACAGAGAAACTCAAACCCCAACCAAGGGAAGGGCTTTGCCAGCACAGCTTGGGCAAACAAGGCTTGCAGGGCCCACTTCCTAAGGAAGAACCGAACCAGCACCTCGCGAGCTCACACACTCACTATGTCTGTGTCTGTTTATGGAATCTGGCAGCGGGACCTGTGTGTTTTCACATGACATTATTCTTCTCCAAGCACAAATAAAGCTTTTAAGTTCATGGCTTGCACTCAAGCAGCGTTACCATCTGAGAGGGCAAAGCGGGAGNTTGCCAGCACAGCTTGGGCAAACAAGGCTTGCAGGGCCCACTTCCTAAGGAAGAACTGAACCAGCACCTCGTGAGCTCACACACTCACTATGTCTGTGTCTGTTTATGGAATCTGGCAGCGGGACCTGTGTGTTTTCACATGACATTATTCTTCTCCAAGCACAAATAAAGCTTTTAAGTTCATGGCTTGCACTCAAGCAGCGTTACCATCTGAGAGGGCAAAGCGGGAGGGGCTGCGAGCCACTGGGTGCTGGGGGCCCTTTTAAAATGCTGGATGTTCAGTTCATGGGGAGGAGAGCCCAGTGACAGAGACCACCCGGGCTCCTCCTCTGGTCAGAGGGACTCTGTCCAAAACCCTGCCCGAGTCACCCAGACCAAGAGGAGGCGGAACTCTGTGCAGCCGGCCTGAAGGTGCCTCCCATGGCCATTCAGGAGGTCTCTGCAGCTCTCTCTGGCCTCCCCTGTGAGTCTCTTCTGGGGCCTGGCCACCTGTTTTTTTCAGGCTGAGTCTGCGCAGAGGCCACCACTTCAACAGCTCAGTGGCCTGGTGCAGGCTGGGAAGTCCACCACCTACCTCCTCCCCACCTCTTCCTGTTTCATTTAGACCATGGCTGGCATATGAACTCTCTGCTAGGCATTTTACATATGTTACCTCATCCTATGTCCTCAAGCAGCAGGTATGATCCCATTATACAGGTGGAAAAACTGAGGCACAGAAAGGGAAAGTGACTTGTCCCACACCGTGTGTCTAGTGAGCGGGTTTCTGAACTCAAGCCCAGATCGGCAATTCAACACCCACGTGCTTCCTCACTCCAGGCCTCGATTCACCGCACTGGATTCATTGGTTCTCTAAACCAATCAGCGTTACTCTTATTTTACACAAGGCTTCGGGAAGTATAATGATACTCTCACATTTATGGTACTCGGCCTCCAAGGAGCTCTGCCTGAGAACCGAAAGGAACATTGATACGCATCTTTCCTCTGCTGACACGAATTTGGGTTCTGCTCAGGGAGACCAAGCGAATCCCAGCATCTCATCGCTCTTTCGCGCATGTGGGTCATTTTCAAAGGCTGCTCTGTGCCCCTGAGGAAAGCATTTGGGGAGTGGCTCAATTTGTGGCCATGCAGACAGAACTTTCCGCTGGAAGCCCACCCTGTCCCCAGCCCTGTCTCAGAAGCCAGGCTCCCCTGAATCACCACCACCGTCATCCTCGCTGTGATAGTTGCAGTTTCTCCTGGATCCATGACATGCCTCATGTGCTGCCTGGTGCTTTGCAGACGTTATTTCTGAGTGCCGTTTGAGACATGAAGAAACGGAGAGTCAGAGGCATCTTAATACACCCAGAAAGGGTCACTGGGCTAGCAAGTTCTGGGGGTGGCGCGCCCACCCACC
The DNA here is from genome assembly GCF_014824575.4 of Sturnira hondurensis. Classification (NCBI taxonomy): domain Eukaryota; kingdom Metazoa; phylum Chordata; class Mammalia; order Chiroptera; family Phyllostomidae; genus Sturnira; species Sturnira hondurensis. The sequence goes on along the minus strand of NW_028082364.1, from coordinate 3,160,428 downwards.
GCAGGGCCAACTCTACCCCATCTCACTCAGCATCGCTCACCCCAGGTGTGGCTCCAGTCCATCCTCTGGTGAATGAATGGATGGTGGGAGGAAGAGCACAGAACAACTTCCAAATACACTGAGATCTAAGCAAAGCTTCCAAAGGAAGCTGGGTCTGCGCGCCCCAAATCTGGAGACAGAAATCTGAATTTGTTCTAAAGTCAACAAAGAAGAAAGCTCCCTGCTGAGTGGCGTGGGGTGGGGGTGGGGGGCGGTTGGGGGTAGTGGGCAGGACAAGCTTTGGCCAGAGAACAAGTTTCACGTGGAATTATTTTTTGTGGGTGGAGGAGAAGCAATGGAAGCCTCAGGAGTCCGTCCATGGCTACTGCTTGCAGGAGCTGTCCGATTGTCATCACTCCCCCAGAGGCACAGAAAAGTCATTCTCTAAACAGAAAAGGTGGGGAGCCACAAACCCAGCGTAAACTCGGGCACAAAACAGGCCCCACCAGGACGAACCCTGCCTACCCACAGAACCCCAGCTTCATGGCACCTGGGGGGGTGTGCCCACCTCACCACCACTAAACAGCGGGGCCGCCTGGGCCTGTGAACACACGAGAGACAGGAAGGCGCCCCCCCCACCCCCACCCCCTGGAACTGGGAGGCAGGGCAGCTGCTCACAGGGGACAGGGGAGAATCGCTGGCTCCATTTCCCGTTCCCCAGGTTGCGGGGTGTTTCATGGCTCTCAAACATCCCAGCAAGCAAGGATGGGGCCTGGCTGCTGGCCCGCCTTCCCCGAACAACGCTCGGCAAAGGCCCAAGGGCCCCTGGGCGAGCTTCCTACAGGAAGAAGGGCCAGGTCTTAGCATTCCGTCTGGGTGTTTGTCGCTATGTTAACAAACCACCCCCAAAACTTAGTAGATTGAAGTGACCATTTTATTTCACCCACCATTTTGTGAGTTAGAAATTAGAAAAGGCTCCCCTGGGTGGTTGGTCTGACTCCTCTTCACGTGGGTAACTGGGGCGGGAGGGTCCCCTGCAGGTTGGCGCCTCAGTTTTCCCAGCCTCTCTCTCTGTCTCCCCACCTGGCCCCCCATCCCCTGGGGCTTCTCCCAGCAGGACCCTCCGGTCTTCACCTTCCACGGCAGGGGAGTGATTTCCCCAAGGGAGGACAGAGGATTTTACAGCACGTCCCTCATCTAAATAGGGTGTTGATTTCATTCTTGATGTTGTGACAACCCCAGGATCTGAACACCATGAGGGCAAAACCAGGTCACTTTTACACACAGTTTCCTATCTCCCCAACAGACCCGCCATTGCACAGTGTGAATGAACGAGTGAGTGAATGAATGAACGAAACCTGTTGTCTAACAGGTGCAAATTCTCTGCCCTGACCAGGGTGGCTCAGTTGGTAGAGTGTCGGCCTCATAAACCCAAAGGTCGCAGGTGTAATCTCCTGCCAAGGCACATGCCTGGGTAGCGGGATTGGTCCCAGTTGGGGCGTGCGAGAGGCAACTGATCAATGTTTCTCTCTCACATCAATATTTCTTTCCCTCTCTCCCTCCCTTCCCCTCTCTCTAAAATCAATAAGTAAAAAACATTTTTTGAAGGTACAAATTTTTAAATCATCCCCGGCTGGCGTGGTTCAGCGAATTGAGCACCGGCCTGTGAAACAAAGGGTCGCTGGTTTGATTCCCAATCAGGGTACATGCCTGGGCTGTGGGCCAGGTGCCCAGTAGGGGGCGTGCAAGAGGCAACCACACACTGACGTTTCTCTCCCTCTCTTTCTCCCTCCCTTCCCCTCTCTCTAAAAATAAATAAATAAAATCTTTCTTAAAAAAGGTTTACAAACCCTCAAATCAGATAAGTTTCCATTCACTTTAACTCCTAAAGTAAATAAATCCTGGATCCTTGTAAAGGGTCATCGACATGTCCTAGAATCAGTGACTGGCTGTCCGTACTAAAAATCACTGGGGAGCTGTGATCTTGGAGTCAGGAGACAGAGAGAGAAATACCAACCCAGTCACTCACTCACCTTGCACCAGGTACCCCCCCCCCTCTCTCTTTTCTTTAAATAATGACTGAAAAACTAAATCAGGGCTGACCCTGAGACCTCGGCAAATCGGTTAAGCTTTCCAAGCCTGTTTCCTCGGCTATAAAACGAAGCCTGGAAGCGCCAGCCCGCTGCCCTCGCGGGACGCTGAGATAAAGTGGCCAAAGCTACTCGGAAGTCACAGTCCACAGGAAGTGCCTTGAAGGTGGAAACGCGTGTGAACCGTTGTTTCTCCTGGCCATGTTGGAAAGCTTCACCCAACGCCAAGCACACAGCCAGGGCCTTTCCCCTGTCCTGCCCGTCCGTCCCCCAAGGCAGGCATGAAGCCCTCCACGGCCAGGACAGAGGACTAGACGGGGACCCTCCATAAGGCGGATGGAAGAGCGGCCCCTGAACAGCTGCGTGATGCCTCAGCTCTTGCCCGGCATGAGTTCTGAGAGGAGCCCCGAGTGACAATCTCGCAGGCTAGCTACGGGGCCATGTGGGGAGCAGCGGGTCTTCCTTCCAGGCTCTGTCTGCAAACCTCAAGGCGAGGTACCCATAGAAAAGCCAGCTCAGAAACCTCCTTCACGAGAAAGGGAAGGACAGAAGGACAGAGATGGGGGAGGAAAAAGATTCAGGGCCAGAGCCCACGGCACTCGGTGCCAACTCGGTTCCTAAGAGTCTGACATTTGGAAAAGAGCTGTCCTGCAGGAGCCAAGGGTTTGGGACAGGGCTCCTTCCGGCTCCCGGGAGTGTCGAGAAGAGGAGGAGGAGGAGGAGGAGGAAAATGACTCAGCTAAAATGAAGAGAAATGTATTTTTAAAGAGCGAAGGGATGAAAGACACAAAGGAACAGAGTGCGGCCCCAGGATGGGGTCCCACTGCCTCCTCAGAGGAAGTGGGGCAAATGTGCAGAAGGCTAGAGCGCTCGCTAGCGTTTCTAGACCAAGAATAACATCAGGAAAACGAAGAGAGGCTTCTGGGCTTGCCAGGCACGGTCCCAGGGGGCCAGGGCCACCTCCGCAGGAGACGTGCCGAAGCCACCGGGCCCTACAGACACTTCTCCACAATTGAGATTCTGAAAGCGGAGTGAGCTCTGTCACAGAGGAGCTGGGTGGGAACCCAGCTAGCACGCAGGCTCGCATTGGCCCAGCAGGGCACAGCTGGCCGCTGGGGCCCCCCACGCCCTCCCTCGCCCTGTCCCATCAGAGAGAGGCCTGGGGAACCAAGAGGGAGGGGAGGTCGCAGGAGGCTCCCTCCCCAGAAGTTGGCACAACTCTGTCCCCTCCAACAGCCGAAGTCAGATGACTGTGATTGTAAAAGTATCATTTGGAAATAGTCAACAGGCGAACAAGCATGATAATGAGGAGAGAGCAGAGCATGGAGAGAAGCCGCCTCCTGGCAGCCCTGCCCCGCCTCCCCCGGTCATACTGGGGTTCCACCTCCTCTCTGGCATGCCCTAGGCGCAAAGTCACATTTCTAGAAAAGGGGGTGTTGGGAGGAGGAGCTCAGCTCAGCTTGGCCCATGAACTGTGACCTCTGCCAGGCACTCGTCAACCCTGCTGGACTTTTAAAGTCTCGCGAGACTTTTCAGACCAAAAGGGCCTAAGGAGGACCCAAACTGTATGAAACATTCCCCAACAAAATGAGTTCTTGTAGAATTTCAGGACTCCTGGGGCTAAAGAGAATGAAGAGGAGGGAAGATCCCAAATGCTTCCAAAGGCCGGGGTGGGGTGGGGGAGGGGCTATCACACAAAAGAAATGGGTGTCGCCATGGCCTTGGGCTTCTCCCAGCACCTGTGGCTGCCCTCCAGGTGACGGTGCAGTGGGTGGGGAAGGACCTTTACCCTAGGTGTGTCATCCATTCAGCTGAGAACAGTCCAGATCCTTTCAAACCATGCAAGGTGGCAAAAAATTCCCTTCCCAAATACCCTTTTCACAGGAAGCTCCTGAATGCTGTGCTCCACCAAGATGCAGGAGGGATGGAGGACAGTCACCATGGGGTCGGGAAGCAGACCTGGCCCAGGAGAGAGGGGCAGGACTTCCCACGATGACAGCAAGCAGAGTCCGGATGACAGCTGAGCAGGCAGGCAGTCCCTCTCCTCTGGGAGCAGGTGACAGAGACCAGATGATCACGTCACGGTTCTGTCCAAGGGCTGGGGGGGTGGGCTGGGGACTGGTTCCAGGTGGTTAAATTGGTCGCAGGGCACGAAGCACACCAAAAAATGAGTAAGAGCTTTGATGGGCATCTCACAAAACAGGACGTCCGATCGCCGATAAGCAACTGAAAAAGGCCTTGTCATCACGAGTCACTGGGGAAAAGCAAACTGGGATCCCGCGATGTTCCCTCCCCACCCTGCAGAGTGGACCAAATTAAGAATGAGAAGCGGACCCAAGTGCAGGTGAGGCGCCGATGAGACCAGACCTCACACACGTTGCCAGCAGGAGCACAGACAGCTTTGGGACACTTCATGGCCATTTTTTTAAATAAAGTTAAACACCCGCCCACACTATAGCCCAGGAACCTCACTATGGAATATGTCCAAAGAAGTGAGCACACAGACCCACAAAAACAACAGTAGAGAACGGGGAGACTAGCTGTGTGTGCCATCGCCCCAAACTGGGACAGCGCAGAGATCTGTCACTTCGGGAATGGACAACCGAAGCGTGACGTTTCCATCCAAGACCTACAGCTCTGCAGTAAAACATGGCGAGGATTAGAAGCCAGAAAGAAAAAAAAATACGTCTGTGTGAGTCTACTTACATAAGTTTCGGAAACAAGAAAAACTAATTTACGGGGTAGAATTCAAAATAGCGGTGATCTCGGAGAGAGGAGGAGCAGGCAGGGACAGCAGGTGTCAAGGAACAGGGACATAAGGGACACCTCTGGGATAGCAGACAGGTCCTGGAGTCCAAGGTATTGTACACATAAGGCACTCAAGAGAGTTATGTTTTATTACATGCAAGTTATTCCTCAATAAAGCACTGGAAGACCAGAAAACTAACCAAACCCCCAAAGATGCGTTGTTCATTCCACGAAGAGTAAAAAAGTTACGTTAAAAAAGGAAATGTAGGCCCTGGCTGGCGTAGCTCAGCGGATTGAGTGCGGGCCTGCGAACCACACGGTCGCGGTTCGATTCCCAGTCAGGGCACATGCCGGGTTGCAGGCCAGTTCCCAGCAAGGGACTCACTAGAGGCAACCATGCATTGATATTTCTCTCCTTCTCTCTGTCCCTTCCCCTCTAAAGATAAATAAGTAAAATCTAAAAAGAAAAAGGAAATGTAATCCCAAGGCACTCCCTGTAGTATAAACTCAGCTCGGTTGCAAAAATAATTCCATGGTTGTAATAATGGATGACACCCATCGTGGGCTCGGCCGGCGATCTGTATCAGCAGGATGAGTGGAAAGGCAGTGGCTGCGTGTAGCAGTGGGTTGGCGGCGTGAACAACGAGAATGAAACCCTAATGTTTTGTCGTAGGAAGTCGACAGAACGTGTCTAAATCAAACAAACAAGAAAAAGTAGAGGGGTGAGTTCTTCTGACCCCTGGAGGGAAATACTAGAAGAAACAGAGACAGGAAAGCAAGCGGTTGTCCCTGGGGAGTAGAAGCCAATGGTGGGGAGCTGTGGGGCAGGTTCTGGATCTGTTAGAATCAGATCGGGCAGAAAGAGGCGGACACCCAAAACGAAATCCCTTAATTAAAACAGAAATGTGTTTCCGTGTCAGGTAAAAGTCTGGAGATGGGCAGACTCCAGGCTGCTCCGTGAAGTTCTGAAAGACTCAGACCCCTTTTTCTCACTCCTGTACCACACACAGCCTCCAGTTCCAGGATTACCTCATGGCTCTGCATGGCTGCTCCAGCTCCAGCCATCGAATCCACATTCCAGCCAGTAGGTGGAAGAAGGGACAAATATGAAAAAGGGTGTGTACCAGCTATCCTTCCAGAATGTTCCCCCAAAGTTACAACACTACACTTCTGCTTAAACCCACTGGTGGAAACTAAGTCCCATGGCCCCTCCGAGCTACAAGGGAAGCTAGAGAAGCACCATCTCGTTCTGGACATCCCTGTGAGGGGAGTCTCCGCCAAAAGTAAAAGAAACAGCACAAGCAGCTAACAAAGTGAGGAGCGGCTCTGCCCTGTGGATTCGCACTGCAGGCTGCATGGGGCCTGAGCTCACACCTGGGCAGGTGGGGGAGAGCACCTGCTGAGAGCAGGGCCGCCACCTCAGGCAACCACAAGTGGGACCCGAGGAAGGAAGACTGAGAAGCTGGTGTCGTGCAATGAATGTCCTGGGGGACGCACACCAGGCGATAACCCACCACGGGGCCAAGGGATTCCATGACAACAACCTTGCCGAGAGCCCTGACCTTGGAAACCTCTCCTCCACTTCCACATTCGGACCAGCTTTCGAACAGATTACGTTGTACGATGCCCCAGAAAGGCGGGCATCACAGTTCCCCTTTCATAGAGAACGGCACGAGCACCCAGAGGTTAAGCAACTTCCCTCAGGTCAGGACTGAGGAGCCAAGGCCGAGTCCCAGGTCCTTCCCTCCGTGGTACAGGCGTCCCTCCAAGGGAGCTGGGCGGCCACCCGCAGCCTCTGGATTCTCTGCAGGGCCACACCAGGCCTGTCAATAAGTCACAAGAAGCAGTGAGTCATCTGAAGACAAGATAAACAACAGTGAGGCCCCGTGGGGTGCGAGGTCCTGTTTCCTAGGAAGTCGCCTTCTTCGGGACAAAGAATACACAGTGAGCAGGCAGGGACCCCTTCTGCAAACAGCAGGGCGACAGCGTGCCAAGAGAGAGTTGCTGCTGCCGCTGGAAATGGGTGGCCCCGGCTGGGAGCTGCAGTTATTTCCATCCTGAAAGGGCTTTTGTTGAGCCTGGACCACGAGCCTGGCCATATAGAATTCCAAGCTTTTCCCTTCCGATGCCGCCAAAGCCAGAAGGGAAGCCCGCTCTGCCCTGCTCCAACAGCACTGACTTGTTGCCTCTCCTCCCAGCATCTCAAAATGCTTCGCTGGCATTTCTGCACAAACGGCAGATGTGCCGCATGACACTGGGGAACGTCATTTCCTCTCCCGGCACCCCGGTTCTCAGGGAGAAAGCAGATGGCTCTCCGGAAGACCACAGCAACCGGGCAGAGGGCAGAGGGCACTTCCTGCCCCCAGAGCCCCATCCTAGCCAGGTCCGTCTGGATGCAATGACCTCATGGGGACCAGGCAGAGCCCAGACAGCCCAGAAGGAAAGTGGCAGGCAGGTCAGGGAGAGCCAGCCAGGCAGAAATTGGTGGAGGGCAGGGCAGGACTTGTGGAGGCCGGCAGGAGAGACCCAGCCCAGGCTCAGGGACAGGGCCTGGCACCTGCAAAGACTCAGGTCAAGGTGGGACCCCGCCCCCAGGAAGAAGCTGCTCTCGAGCAAAGGATCCAGGGAGAGCTCAGTCAGAGATTGGTCATCAGGAAGGCGGACAGGAGACAGGCCTGTGGGGCTCCACGTGAGAGCGAGGTGACGCCATGCTGACTCAGCCAGGGAGACCTTAGGGGACCTTTCCTTACGTACTCCCTGGCCAGCCGAGGAACTGAGGCTGCAGGCTGCAGTCGAGGAGGCTCCGGAAGTCTGGGGACAGCCACCGCCGAGGCAACTCAGGAAGCAGCACATGCTGGGCCACCTCCCTCAAGTTCCCCTGCTCATGAGGTCCTTCTCCTCCAAATCACTAAAGGTGACCTTCAAAGCAGCCCTGAGACCCTGGGATAACACCCAAGACAAAGCCCTGCAAATCGGTGACCCCTCCCTGGACTCCTCCAGCTTGAACAGGCCTTCCTCAAGCGTGAGTTTCACCTCTGACCCAGCTCAAGTCTCCCATTGTCACGTCAAATGACTTAGCCTCACCCTGCCCCAGTACCCAGGGCAATACGGTGTGGTTGGAAGAGCTAAGTATCTTTGTTTTGTTTTCTTTTTTACTTCACTAGAAAATAATCCAGTTAAGGAGTTTGAAAAAGAACTCCATGGAAAAAACAACCATATACAAATAAGCACAAAAATTATGCCACCCAAGTAAAAGGCATAAATCCTGAGGGAGCAATGACAAAACAGTGAATCAGAGAGCGTGACCATGATTCTCTTTTTCAGTAATTGAAAGAGGTTTAAATAAAACCAACAAAAAAAACTTTTGTTGTGAAGAAATTCTGGATGGGTTGATTTGTTACTACAGCTTCACCTGGCCTATTCTGACTAATACATGTTTCCTTAGTCTAGTGTGGGACAAAAGCTTACTGTACCCAGCCCCCACCCCCCACTCCAGGCTCATGGGGTACGGTATTCTGATTGGCCAGGCTGACAGGGTATGGTATTCTGATTGGCCAGGCTGATGAGGTATGTTGTTCTGATTGGACAGGCTGATTTGACAGGGGTATGGTGCTCTGATTGGTGAAGCTGAGTCGCAGGCCCACCCCTGGAACCAAGAGCTAAAGCCAGCCCCACCGTAGTACTGCGTGCTGAGATTTCCCCAAAGGAAACTAAAGAAGCTACTTCCAAAGAGAAAAAGGGAATGGACGCTGGGAAGCAAAGATCAACAGAGCTCAACATGCCCTTGGCAGTGGGCTGGCTGCAGGTTGGGCATACTTCAGGCCAACCATTCCTGCGTCTGGGACCCCCTTTTCTGTCTAGCGAGCCCTTCCTGCCAGGCACGCGGACCAAAGTACCAAGCTCCCTGCTACCCCGTGGGATATTCCCACCATGAAAGCTGGGGTTCCTGAAAGGAGCTTAGGGCTCCCAGCAGGGATAGGTCTGAGCCCCTCTCCTTGCTGCCCACCACCTACTCTGGCCAAGACTCCCAGCCGTGGAAGTTCCCAACCCTGCTGGAGGCCTGCAGGTGTCCAGGCAGGACCTGTAGGCCCAGTGCCCACACCGGCAGCCTCTGAGGGCCGCTGAGTCCCGCCCCCCAACCCCCCAGCAGCACGCATACTGATGCTCACACACCACTTCCGCAGCACCGTGCCCTTGGGGAGCTGCGGGAGGCACATGGCGGTTTTAGCGCCGCCGTCCCCTTCCGTATTTTTAACCTCCTGGACAAAAGAATTCAATCCGGCTTGCTGGCCTCTCCCCACGGACCTCGGAATCCAGCCGGCGTCCCTACGTCACACTTCCTGCAGCAGCCCGGGGGTCAGGAGTTCACCCGCTGAACCATTGCCTAGGGAGCAGGGGTCCTAACAAGCATTACATCGTCCCCTGAAGCTCCAACAGCTGTGGGAAGGGAAGAAACCAAAGGGAGCAGCGGGAGGAATGATGTGGGGAAGAAACGCTCGGCATGGGATTCCGGGCCAAGGGTCGGGCTCTCGGTTATGAGTTCCAGCAGGTCAGTTTTGCATTTCGGCCTCTGTCTACCCATTGGCAAAACAGGGGTGAAAGGGAGCGTTTTCGGGGGAAGGGGCCTGTCTTTGATAGGGGAGGAGCCTCCCCATCCAACTTCTGTCAGGTTCGGCAGCCGTCCAAAACCAAGCTACCCCTTTTTGTAGAGAACTTTCTAGACTCTCCATCATCAGAGAGAGAGGGGGGCAGCCTAGCTGATCTTCAGTTCTCTGTCTACACTGGGCCCCTGAGAAAACAAAAGTGTGGGGGACTGAGCCCCTGGCTGTAAGCTCATGGCTCACCAAGCACCTCTCCAAGGTGACCAGAGCTGGCAGAAACAGGGCTGGCCAAAGTGCCCCAAAACTCGAGGCACACCAAAATCAAGGGGGCCTCTGAGGACTCACGACTTGCCGCTCACAGCACCATGCGCATTTACAAAGGCGATGGAAGCAGAGGAACAGGAGGCCGCCAAGTTTGCGGGGGGCGGGCCGAAGAGAACTAAATATCTGACTAGGTCAGAATAGGCAAGAGACGGGTGGTTCCTGGCTGTTCATCCACAACTCAAAAGATATTGTTGAGGAAAAATCAGTAGAAAATTAAAAGAAAAGAAAACCGTATAAGGCACCTGCTATGCATGAGGCTGGGAAGCAGACAGCCAAATGTAAAGGACAGAGCCCCCCTGGGGGTGGGACTGACTAAAAGTCCTTTGTACGGAAGATGCCTCAGAAGAACAAATCTAACGCGCTCACGTCAGTGGGGACAAGGAGGGCAAGGCCTGGCAATTGCTAGACCATCAGGGTTTCCAGCTTCAGGCATAGTTGGATCCAGGCTCAAGCAGCACTGTGAGTGCTCAGCCACTTCCTCTCCGTCTCTCCACCCTGCCTCCCACCAGGCCAGCTGCATTGGAAGATGCCAGATGGCAGCCCCTGGAGACTGCAGGCTCAGTGTCTCTGTCCTTCCGGCAATCATGAGGGGAAAAGGGCTTCTCCTTCCCAAGGTTCTCCCTGACCTGGTTTGTGGCATAGTCACAGGGAGCCGGGGCGAAGGGATGCACTGACTGCTCAGACCAGAGCCATGGGCAGAGCCTCACAGGTGGGCCTGGAACTTGGGAGAAAGGCCTGTGCTGGAGATTTTAAAAGGGGGTTGTGGGGAACAAATTGGGGTACATGGCCTCTGCTGTGCCATGGAGACGAGCGGTGGGTGTCCCACTGTGAACCTCTGCTTCCCCCTCTGTAGGTGGGGTGACGGTGCTCCCTAGAGATAGCTGCTATGGAGACAAGACAAGTTACATAAAGCACCTAGGACAGAGCACTCAGACTCCTTCCTATTGCATGTGTTTCTCATTCTAGTTTCACTCTTTCCTGTTTTCACCTTAAGACTGCCAGAGGCTCAGCTTCTGCCCTAGGCAGTGCCCTGAGCTGAAGAGACTGGGGTGGGGGTGGGGGAGGTGGCGCTGCGGGGCCTCACTGGTTCTCCCCTCCATCCTGCCTGGGTAGGCCAAGTGCCCCCAAGAGGCCGAGGCTGGGGCTGGAGAAGGCGGTGCTACCCGAGAGACATCAAGAGCTGTCAAGCTATGAGGCCAGGAAAAGGGCCAAGGCAAAGCCAAGTGCAGGGCCTCTAAGAATGCCTCTCCTGGGTTTAGAAGCATCCAGGCAGGATTGGGAGTGGGACTGTGGATGGAGAGGGTGGGACCAGGAAAGGGAAGCCAAGGAAGGAGGCAGAGAGAAGTGACCCCCGGAGACTAACTGCTTAGTGAGTCAAGGCCATCCCCGAGTTCCACGAAACTGGAGAAATTCTTTGAATTCAGAAAAACATCAGGATAACCCCGCCCCCTGTTCCTGGAAATGGCTGTGTGATGACACCATCAATCATGGCCCAGATTTGGGTGGGAGTGCAGAGAGGAGCAGTCAGAGGGAAGGAAGAGCAGGGGCAGGCTGAGAGGCAGGCAAGGCTGCCCTGCTCCACCTGCCCACCAGGGGGCCCCCCAGAGCAAGAATGGGGGGGTTGTCTCAGGAGTAACTCAGACCTGGGGGGGCAAAGGGGAACGTATAAAGGGGATAAATGGTAATGGAAAAAATACAGTAAAAATTTCTAAAATAAAAATAAATGAGTCAAATTAAAAACAAAAACAAAAAACCCTCTAGCTCTTCCTTGGCAGGTCTGCTGCTACTGGGCTTTTCTGAGCCAGAACTCCCAGTCAGAGCGGCCGAGACAGTGGGCTCGGGCTGGGGCAAGGCGGTGGGCAGCGCAGCCGAGTCCAGCACCTGCGTTTCAGAGCCACCCTGTTTGGGTCCAAATACTGGCCCCACGTCTTACTCGCTATGTAACTTTGGGCAAGCATTTCCCCTTCCGGAGGCCTTCATTTTGCCATCTGTAAAATGGTGATAACCGTAGTTTCTATGTTAAATGAATTCAGCGACTCACGCATGAAAAAATCACTCAGCAATGGTGGCTGAGATCATTGATATTATGACTGTGTTATAATTATCACCATCAGCATCATTATTATTATCATCAGGTTCAGGGAATGAAAAGAAGTCTTCAGCAAAATGTTTCAACATCCACAGATTCAAGAGAGGCAGCTCAACACCTAAAATTCGGTTTTCTTGCTCCTTTATCTTTCTACTTTCTTGTCTCCTGGGCACCTTCTTCCCGAGACGGCCCATCCATCTGCCCTCCGTCAGTCAGCAGTGTAGAAATGATTGTTAAAACTCCGACCAGGAAACAGGACAAGCTAACAACAGGCAGGAGCTCGAAAACCAGACTGACACGCACGTGTTGGCATCTGACCCCATGGGCGAATGCCCGTCTGCCGCCCGTGTCGCCTGACACAGGTCACACACTGAGTCCTCCGGGGAGGCTCGTGGAGGAGAAAGGGGCCGAGCAGGTGGCTTCCGGAGCTGAGTGGTAACACTGCGTCACCTGTCAGATATAAAGACAGCACAGCTGGTCCACCGTCACAAGCACAGAAGCTGTGAGGAGCCCTGGAGAGGGGTTGGCAAGGATCCTGTCCCAAGCCTGGCCACTCCCCGCCATTTGTCCAAAAACCAGTGACGTCCTTTTGCAGGTCTTCTGGAGAAGCACAAGGACAGTCAGTGACCTGAGATGCAGAGGGAAGCCGAGAGGGCTCACGGGCTTAGCTCGGGCACCCATGCCATTCACGGGCTGGCGAGTGCTTGCCTTGCACTGAAACTTTGATTCATCCGATGTTCTCACGCAGGGGGACACTTCCAGAACAGTGACTAGAAGCAACAGGAGGGACAGGGAGGGTGCTCGGGGACACTGGGGCACACACAAGGGAGGCTGGGTAGGGACTAGAATGTTCCAGTCCTCTTGCCAGCTGGCCTGGAGCGGCCCCAGCCTTCCTGTGGCCTAGGGGGCAACACTAAAGCCCCCTCGCCAACACGGTGCAGGTGGCGGAGTGGGAAGGAAGGGGAGGCCTTGGTCTCTGGGGCTGCAGTGGGGCCGCTGTGCCGAACCTGGGAAACTGCCCTCCCCAGACGCTTTGTCCATGAGTTCATTAAGTTTTCTGTAGCGTAAGCCATTGTTGGTCAGGTTTCCTGTTCCTTACAGCCAAGGTCCCTGCACCATCACCCCAGGCCAGCATCCGGCCCTAGTGGCCTTCCAGCATCCAGGCTTGGGGGGGTTCTTGCCCACTGGCCAGAGTATGCACACGTACTTGTGTGAGAGCTCCAGGCACCCTCAGGCCTGCATAGGGAGCAGGGGCCCCAGCCTGCCCCCGCCTGGGGTCTGTGGGACCACACACCCAGTCAGTGGGACCTCCGAACCCATAGTCCCTCTGTGCTGGGCTGCCTCGTGTGTTGGATTTCAGTGGCGACGAATTGATAGACTCACTCCTGCCGTGTCTTCTGTCTGGGATCTCACCTCCCCTCCTCGCTCTGAATGGTGAACCCTTGATATCTGTACGTTGTCAGCTTGCTTTCCTCTTTCCTCTTTCCTCTAAACATCTCAACTTTTGCTCTGCTCTTAGTTCTTCCATATTGGGGCTGTGAATTCTTTTCCTATTCCACAGCGTCACCTGGTGGTCGTACAGAGTAGAGCACGTTTTTGATCTACTGGGAGGAGGGAGGAAGCCCCACCTCTTTCCGGGTCTGGAAATGATTTGAATATCACACCAAGAGCAAAACCAGTGCTTCGGGCACAGCCCGCTCCACCTCCCCGCCGGACTGGCACTCACTCCACCGCAGCCCGCCTTGCCATCGCCGGGTTCCAGCCACACTGGGCACAGTCCCGTATACAGCAGGGGACACTCTGCCAGGCCCCAGCCAGGGAAGGGGACACCCCCCCACTACAGAGGTGCCACGTGCAGCCCTAAACCAGCTGGGGAACGGTCAGCCCTAGGTTATCCCAAAGCTTCAGCAAACAGCCTCTTCCCTCCAGCTCAGGGGAAAACTCATTTTTATGGCATTATTTTAAATGGTAAATGCAGAATACAAAGATTGTACATACTGGGTGTGGTTTTATACTTTTTACATAAACTTCACCTACGTTACAAAGTTGCACATATGTGAAGACGTTATTTGTGAGAGAAAATTTTAATATGCTTTTCCATAGATTCATCTTTTCCACAGTTACCCATGAATACCTTTATCATAAAGGGGAGGCAAAAGCCATGTTTATGCTCCTTGGAAAACTGAAAACGTTTCCCATGATGCACTGGGGAGCTGTGATGTAGGAACTAGCCTCGAACATGAGGCTGAAAGCCCACTGACAGGCTGAGTGTCTTTGGGTAAGTCACCTCCCTAACTATCCCCCATCCTGTCTGCCATAAAGTAGAAATAATTGTAGCCACCCACCTCCCCGAGTTACTGTCGGGCCAAATGGGACTCTATACGTAAAAAGACTAGTGAAGCCTAAGAAGTCAGTAAATGCGCTTTGAATAACAGTGGTTTATATACTCAGGATGGAACCACTCAATGCAAGTGACAGAAAGGCAGCTCAACCCAGTTTAGGAAGAGAAAGAAGGACAAAATTTGTTGAGTGATAACCCTGAAAATTTTCGGGTTTCAGGCACAGATGTATCAGGGTGCTCAAATGGTGTCATTAGAGATCTACATTTTCCACCTCTCTGCGCTCCTGTCCCTAGTCGCAGGCAGGCTCTTCCTAGCAGTGGCAAGATGGCCCTGGCAGGCCTCAGCCCACATGTCCCTGCCTCCGGTGTCTGGTCACAGCAGTCTTTGCAGCGAGAGAGCTGCTCTTCCCCAGTAATCCCAACACGAGTCACTCGGGCCCTCACACCAACAGTAATGCAGGAGTCTGAAGGTCCAGCCTGGGAAGTCACAGGCTGCCTGAGGAGGAAAGGGTCGGGGCCCACCCTGTCCAAACCATGTGGTTATTTGGGGTGTTTCCCCGAAGGAAACCTGGGGCACAGGGACTGGAGGGAGGAAGAAGTGGCAAACATCTGCCACAACACCGCAGGAGCGTCCATCCAACACTGCACAAAGGTTGTCATGCACAGAGGGTGGAGACACAGCTTCTGACCCATGTGAAGGTCTTCCCGGGAGGGGGAGCGGCCCAGCTGGGAGGCAGGAGACACGCACTCTGCCTGCAGCCCGTACCACGTCCTACGTGGCCTGGAAACTTACGGGTCTCAGTTTCTTCATCTGTCCACTGGGGTGTTGGGCCCGGACCCAGGCTCACACACTCATGCGCCTCCAGGGCCAGCTGGGTAGCAAATGTGTGATGTGGCCGGTTCAGCACCGCAGGGCATGGTGAACGGGAGCAGAAGTCCACTTAGATGGCTCGGCTGCCTGTCCTGTCATGATGCCACCCGGGTGTCACCAGGTCACCTGCTTTTTGAAGCCATTCTGTGACCTCTCTTGATCTTTCGATATTAAAAATGAATTTAGGGACTTCCGCCAAGATGGAGGCATAGGTGGAAACACTGTGCCTTCTTCCACAACCAAGTTTGAATACAACATAGGTTTGGAGAAATAGGACACACTCAAAGACCAGAAAACGGAACTATACAGAAGTCCGACAACTACGAACCGTTCAATGGGGACGGTAAGAGAGGCGGAGCCAGCAGCAGAGCAGGGTCGGGCAGGACAGATCCCCCGACCTAGACGTGCAGGCAGCCCGGAACCAGTCGGGGTGTGGGGCAGACTGACCGCGATCGCACATTCGTGCACAGTGAGACAGACCACACAGGCCCCAGGGGGCGAACCCAGTGGTGGAGGGCTGATGGCGGTGGCACACTTGCGTGCAGGGCCTGGTGACGGTGGTGGCTGCGGTGCCCGTGGGGGCCACGGCAGCAGGTGGCAGAGGGAAGCCATTGTCCCTCTTTGGCCCCGCCCCCACATACGTCACAACCCAGCGACTTAGTTGCCCTGCTCTAGTGAACACTTTAGGGCTCTGATACTGCTACAGAACAGGCACGAACAGCCCAAAAGATGGCGCAAGAAGAACTCAAAGTCCCAGAGCCAATAACTCTAAGCGACCAACAGATTGCCAGCCTCTCAGAAGCACAATTCAAGACACTATTTATCAGGATGCTCACAGAACTGGTAGATTATAGTCACAAGTTAGAGGAACATATGAAGGCTAAACTAATTGAAATGAAGGGAGATGTCCAGGAAACCAATAGCGATGGAAAGGAAACTGGGACTCAAATCAATGGAATGGACCAGAAGGAAGAACAAAACATCCGACCTGAAAGGAACGAAGAAATGAGAATTCAAAAAATAAGGAGAGGCTTAGGAACCTCCAGGAAATCTTTAAACGTTCCAACATCCAGATTATAGGGGTACCAGAAGGGGAAAAGAAACAGCCACCAGTGGAAAACGTATTTGAACAAATAATAAAGGAGAACTTCCCCAGTCTGGCAAAGGAAATAAACTTCCAGGACATCCAGGAAGCTCAGAGAGTCCCAAAGAAGTTGGACCCAAGAAGGAACACACCAAGGCACATCATAATTACATTAGCCAAGACCAAAATGAAGGAGAGAATCCTAGAAGCAGCAAGGGATAAGGGGACAGTCACCTACAAAGGAGTACCCATCAGACTGTCAGCGGATTTCTCAAAAGAGACCTTCCAGGCAAGAAGGGGCTGGAAAGAAGTATTCCAAGTCATGAAATCCAAAGACCTACAGCCAAGATTGCTTTATCCAGCAAAACTTTCATTTAGAATGGAAGGACAGATAAAGTGCTTCTCAGATAAGGTCAAGTTCAAGGAGTTCATCATCACCAAGCCCTTATTATATGAAATGCTAATGGGACTTATCTAAGAAAAAGAAGATGAAAAATATGAACAGTGAAAGGACAGCAAACTCACAGTTATTAACAACCACACCTAAAACAAAAGCAAACCAAGAAGACAGCTAGATCAGGAGTGGAACCATAGAAATGAAGAACACATGGAGGGTTAGCAACAGGGGGGTGGGAGGAGAAGAAGCGGGGAGAAGGCACAGAAAATAGCATAGATGGTAGGTAGAAAATAGATAGGGGGAGGGCAAGAATAGTGGGGGAAATATAGAATCTAAAGAACTTGAGACACGTGGTTATAAACTAAGGGGGCGGAGAATGGTGGGGGAGGGAGTGTGCGGGTGGAGGGGAATGAAGGGGGGGAATAGAACAACTGTAATGGTTTAGTCAATAAAATATATGTAAAAAATGAAAAAATAAAAAATAAAAAAAATAAAATATAAAAATGAATTTAATTTAAACATGATTTTTCAATATTCAAAACAAATTCAACTGTAGGAATGGTCACACAATTCTGTGCGAATTACGGACGCGGCGGAACGGTCTCCTTCAGCGCGAGAATTGGAGGTGCATGGATGGTGTCTGAACAAGGTGGCTGCCAACCCACTGAAAACCCCTCTAAAAGCCTTAAAGAGGACTGGAGTGCAATGCAGGCTGCAGTGTGGGTGGACCTGGACAACAGTCCACAAAGGGAAAGAAGCCGGTCCCCAGAGGCCGCCTGGTGTGTGATTCCGTGTACTCGAAACAGCCAGAACGGGGCAAAGAGAAGGGTGGTGGCCAGGGCTGGGTCGACAGGGAGTCACTGGAGTTTCCTTCTGGGCCAGAGAAAGTGCTTGGAACCAGAGAGTGCCCCCCGGAGGTGCAGCCTTACAGACGTAGGAAGTGCCACTGGGCTGCTCACTGGAGAACTGTTCATTTTACCTGCTGTAGATGCCTCCTCAACTTCTAAAAAAACCAACTTTTTTAAACACTCTGCTAATCAAATAAAACATATCCGTGGGCTGGCCTGGGACCGGAAGTTGCTGGTTTCTAATCTCGTTAAGGTCCCTTCTAACTCTCCGATCCCGTATTTCCAGGGACCGAAACGCTGCCTCCCGTCAGCGGGGCAGGGGCTGGCAGTTCCTGGCCAGGGAGGGAGAGGCATTCTGTCTCCTCCAAGCAGAGCCTCCCAAAGATAAGCTGAGGCCAGCAAATAAAAGTCTGCCGGGGCTGGAAGCAGGCCAGGCCTGTCCTTTTTTTCTGACTGCCCTTTGCCACAAGGAAGAGCAACGGATTGCATCTGGGTGACAGCGAATGGACTTTGTTGACGCGGGCCACCTTTAATTTTTGTGAAGTTAATAATTAGGCTGTCATCCCCCTGCTCCAGAGCAATTAGTGGCCTGCAGGGGGGATGAATGGGTCCTGTTATCGAGGGAAATTATAAATAGAAGGGCAGGGGTGCAGGGAGCCCTGCATAGCATCACCCCTGCCCTCTCCCAAGCACCAGCACCTGCAAGCCCGACCGGGCTGACTCGCCTCCGGTTGACAGGCTGAATCCCAGCTGCCATCCAGAAGGGCTCTAAATTCTGTCTCTGTCACCCGAGCCTGACTTTTTACGCTGTCCAGAGCAGCGTGAGCAGCCCAGCAGAGCACTAGGCGTGCGGACGAGATAACTGCCTTTGTTTGGGTAACGGCCTCCCCGCTCCAGGGCTGGAGGTGTCTGGCGCTGAACAGAAGGAACTGGGCTCAGCCTGATAGGCCGGGGTGTTGGGGACGCTGAGTGACAGCCTGCTCTGTGGTTCCCCAGGTCAGAGGAGGTTCCTGGCCAGCAGCAGCAGCCCCCAAACCTCAGCCTTGGTAGGGGACTGCCTGGGGTCGAAGTGGGGTGCCTTCCGGGTGTTGGGCCCTGCAACTAAGCACCAATGCCTCGGGCAAGTTCATCTCCCCCCCTTCAAGCTCTTCGAACTCTCAGATCAGGTGGAAGCAGAAGTTGGTGGCCCAAGAAGGAAAAATGGTTGTCACCATTAAGGAAAAGTAGCAACTGCCCCCCAAAAATGCAAGTGCCTGCCACCAGAAGACTATTACAATGGTAGTTAATGTTTACATAATGACAACCCACCAGGCACCTTTTATATGTTAAGTTCTTTTAGCCTCCTCAGCAGCCCTTAACTGCTCCATTTCACAGATTTGTAAACTAAGGCAGCAAAACAGCTACCTTGTCCAGGTCACACAGCGAGTAGGGAAAAGTCAAACACACGGACACTCTGGCTCAAGGCCATGAGTTCAGTACTCTTTCTATGGCTTATCCGTCAGTCCACAAGCAAAGCCGACCAGGAGTGGGAGACAAGGTGAGCCGGAGACTGATTTTCAGCACCCAGAGTGAGCACACAGGTGGGACCTGATCACTGCCAAACAGTCCCAAACACACAGGACAGCCAAGCACCCTTGCCCCAACCAGTTTCCATGGCTGCCGCCCCAAGGCTGGGTGCAGGATGCAGCCACAGCGACAGGCACCATTGGGGTGAGGACCGAAGATTCTGCTCACTCCCTCACACCAAGAATAGGCTGCCGAGCTGAACTTCCGTGGGGAGGATTCGGTGCAATTCTGGTTTGTGGGACTGATTTACCGGACACACCGGGTTAGCCAGCGGCTCCCTCTCGCCAGGCCACAAGGGGGCAGCAGTTCAGCGTCTCTGGGAATCGGCCCACCCCAGGCGGCCAGGACTGGCTCAGAAGGCTGCTGCCCGGTGCCCCACCTGGGGCCTCACTGCAGGTTCATTCCTTCCACGGCTGCTGGGGCGGAGGGACCATGGCTGGGAGGGCTTAAGAAAACACTGGAAGCACCAGAGTATCAGCGCCCACCGCTAGGGGGCAGCTTACAGCAATCCCTCTGGTACAGCTCACCCCAGCGCAGCCTGTGCAAAGAACACGGCTCTTGCGAGGCGGAAGGGTCCCCAGCCCACACTGATGAGAAAAAGCGAAGTGTGGGCGTGCAAATGCAGCGCCCCTCTCTGTGTAAATAATCACACACATCATTTGGCTATTGGTCTGTGCAAAAGAAAACTCGTGAAGGAAATCCAAGAGGCCGTTTTCAGGCTACCTTTGGAAGAGGGGCTTCGACTTTTTCTTTTTTGCTTTTCTATGCTGTTTGCCTGATGTTTTGCCATTGGACTGTGTCGATTATGTCTAATTCACAGGGGTCATCTAGAAGTTGGGATTTGTGACGATTTTGCAGGTTGTTTTGTTACGATTTCTTGGTTTTTCAACCCAATGACCACTGTTTCTAAAAGGGGAGGAGGGCAGTTTAGGGCTGGCTGCGGGCACAGGAGGACCGGCTGGCAGGGCCCACATTGCTCCCTCTCCAGGACAGGGTGGACCCTCCACCCAGGACCACCCAGGGCCCCAGACACCCTGAGCTCCTGGGAGGCCGGCCCCATTTGGCATTCCAAGGTCGCCTTTGAAGATCCAGGACAGGTCTACGGGGGCTGAGGGCTTGGTGCTTCCATCCTGTAAGGGCCCCTGGCCACTGACTTAAGCAGTGGAGCCCCCTAGCGGCCTGTGGAGTGGACGTCTGGGAACCAAAGGGCGCGAGCTACAAGAGCAACCAGTATGAGCTGAGGTGGTTGCCTGACCCACCTGGGCTCTGGTCAGCGCCACCTAACAGTTTCACAGGCAGGCAGATTCAGGGGTAGGGCAAGGGGTCAAGTGGGCAGGGCTTTTAACAAACTTGACTTAGAACTGTCTCCTACCTGACAGCTGGGTGACTTTGGGCAAATGGCTTGACCTCTCTGGGCCTCTATTTTCTCATCTGTAAACAGCAGTTATAAGAGCATCGTTACAACATTTAGTTTTGATGCACATAAACCACCTGACAAAAAAGTGGACATAGAGAAGGCATTTGATTAATGGTGACCGGTCACTGCCAGCATCAGCATCTCCTTCTAGAGAGGAAATCAACCATAAAACTGGATGGAAGGAAGCAGAACCCAGAAAGTCTGCAGCCTGGCAACTGGCCCTAATTGGTCCGTCTCTGAAGCAGATCAGAGTCTCCGCCTACTCCTCTCTCAATCCTACACCTGAAACCAAAGCGCTCTCCCCTGTCCCCCTCATCGAAGCTGCGGACGCGGCTGCCTTCCCTGCAGTTCCCTGAGTCCCCACTAGAAGGCAACATCCAGCTTCGGATTTCAACCTCCGGGAGGGACCCCCTCTGCCCAGTCCCATTGCTTCCGCCAGTCTTGCCAGAAGAGTCTAGCTACTACTCCAAACGCTCGGAGAGCAGCTCCGGAGACAAAAACAATACTTGCTACTTCCCACCACAGAGGAAGGGCATGAGACATGCTAACCTGAAAGTGGTATCAGCTGAAAATACAAACGGATTGCAGAAGATACGGAGACAAAAAATAAGATGAAGGACTGTGTGCGTCTTTGCAGAGTTACCGCTGAATAATGAAATGATTGCAATGAGAGCTATGACTGTTAGGGAAATTATAATGCACCCGCTCGAATGAACATGTTCCATTCTAACGATGAGGCTTACGCAGCCACCTGGGTCAATCACATAAGCGAGGGGTGGGGCTTAGCTTACATCCGTGTGTAGACTGGGAACTAACCAGGAGGCACCCTGATTGTGCCCATTTCACAGATGAGAAAACTGAAGTTCAGAGACAGGAAGGGACTTCCCTAAAGGCCATGTGACTGGGGCAGCATGACAGACTCCAGAGTCCAAGCTCCCTGGAGCCCAAGCTCTCAATGGCTACAAGATAATGACTTTCACTCTGCCGGTCCGTTTCGATGGAAAAAAGAACAAATGCATAACCACCTCTCTGACCCTCAGGCTCTTCATCTATAAAGTGGGCCGATGATGGTAGTAAGACCTACCTCGGAGGGTTGTTGTGCAAGTTAAATAAGTAAACACCCGCAGAGTGACAGGTTGTCATTGTTACTGAATCATTACTGAGATTACAGAGTCCAGACTCGGAAGGACCCACGTGACCTGGTCGAGCACCCCTGTAACAACTCTGACCTCCCCTGAAATGGAGAAGGACCTGTCCTCGCCCCGGGAGGCAGTCAGTTCTTTCATTAAGACGTTCCTGATTGGGAATGTCTTCCTGACATATTTGGCTAAGTCAGGCTCACACAGCACGCACGCTCCCCTCCCCCCACCTCCCCGGGTCTATTTCTGCCCTGGAACAGAGGCAGAAGGAGGCCCGTGCCTTTGTCGCCTGGTCCTGCGTCTGAGCTGAGGACAAACCCACTGCCCGCCCCCTCCCCCAGGCCCCCTCCCCACTGAGCACCCTCCCCTAGAGAACAGAACAGGACGCAGGCCAGGGGGCTGGCTGGCCCTGCTACCCCCGACTTGGGCTAAGGTTGATGCGACACTGGCCCCTTATCTCACACTGACAGAACTTGGGATAAGGCGAAAAGGCATGGAAAGTGCAATACGGACCCCCAAACGGCAGGTGGGTTTGCAGGCCCCAACTCATTCTTACTGGCAGCTGAAGCTTCCCGGGACAGGGAAGGCCTTTGTCCCGGTCCCTGTTCCAGGGGCCTCTGTGCTGTACCTGTCCTTTTCAGCACTAAGTCGGGCACAATGACAAAGCCAGACGAGCAGAACTGAGTTCAAAACTCAGGGCCACGTACCACTCGGGCCAGGCCTGTGTGGGAGCGGAGCCCTCCTCCACCCGAACTCGTCACTCACCACACGTCTGCATCGCATTGTCGGGACAACCAGGCCGTGCGCCAGCTTCCCACTGCAGCGGAGTCAGGCGCTGTGAGTCTCATTATCTCCCGGGGCTGCAGGGAGCTGGGACCTCGAGGGGCCGGGGGGGCGCTGCCTCGCCAAAGGACCAGGTATTGGATGACAGTAAGGACACCACGGAGGGTTAATGTCTCATCTCTAACTTAATTGGGACTTTTTAAAAAATATTTTATTTATTTATTTTTAGAGAGGGGAATGGAAAGAGGGAGAGAAAACATCGATGTGTGGTTGCCTCTCCAGCGCCCCCTACTGGGAATCTGATACAACCCAGGCATGTGCCCTGACTGGGAATCGAACCAGGGATCCTTTGGTTCACAGGCCAGCACTCAATCCACTGAGCCACACCTGCTGAGGGTGACGGGGATTGTTCTGAATGTGTGGAAATGTTCTGGAAAGTTAGCGCTTTATTCCCAGCCTGAGTGAAGCTCCTCCCCCTGCGCACACGCTCCGTTTCCGAGCGATCGCTCCCCAGGGTGGGAGCTCCTGGCGGGCAGGCGCGCTGCCCAGGACCCAGATAGAGGAGGCGATCGATCAGTATTTGTTGAATGAATGGATTAAGTGAAGGCTCTTCTTAGCGCTTCATCTGACCCACACACTGTGCCTGCCACGAAGCCAGGTGAAAGGTGCACCTGTGGACTTCCCGTTCAAGGGGGTGGGACAAAGGTTTTCCTCTGGGAAACCCACATATGGCGGGAAAAAGAAACTGGCGCCAGCGTCGCCGTCAGGGAAACCAGGACACACCTGGAACCCCCGACTTCAATGCATAAAACTGCAGGTACCAAGGGAAACGTAAACAACCTGGCAGAGAGCAGGCAAGACAGGATCAGGGGTGGGTGCAGGGGCCTCTGGTTTGTTCCACAAAATCCCCAACGGGCTCCGGAGCAGGAGGCGTCACGTGGTCACAGAACACAAAGGCTAAACAGAGAATGAAAATAGGAAAACCTCTTTGACGAACACAGAGAGCCCGTCCACTGATGAATGGATAAATAAAATGTCCATCCACATGATGGAATANAAAGAAACTGGCGCCAGCGTCGCCGTCAGGGAAACCAGGACACACCTGGAACCCCCGACTTCAATGCATAAAACTGCAGGTACCAAGGGAAACGTAAACAGCCTGGCAGAGAGCAGGCAAGACAGGATCAGGGGTGGGTGCAGGGGCCTCTGGTTTGTTCCACAAAATCCTCAACGGGCTCCGGAGCAGGAGGCGTCACGTGGTCACAGAACACAAAGGCTGAACAGAGAATGAAAACAGGAAAACCTCTTTGACGAATACACAGAGCCCGTCCACTGATGAATGGATAAATAAAATGTCCATCCACATGATGGAATATTACTCAGCCATCAAAAGGAATGAGGTAGCCCTGGCTGGTGTGGCTCAGTGGATTGGGTGTGGGTCTGTGAACCAAGGAATTGCGGTTCAATTCCCGGTCGGGGCACATGCCTGGGTTTCGGGCCAGTTCCCAGCAGGGGGCGCACGAGAGGCAGCAATTCATTGATGTTTCTCCCTCTCTCCTTCCCTTCCCCTCTAAAGATAAATAAATATTTTTTTAAAAAAGGAATGAGGTATTGATTCTTGCTATAATATAGCTGAACCTTGAGAACATCACGTATTGTCTAAGAGAAGTCAGACACACAGGTCATCTTTGTGTCAGACTGTATTAATTTAAAATGTCTGTCATAGGCACGTCTAGAAAGAAAGAATGTATTAGTGGTTGCCAGGGGCTGGGGGAGGGGGAGTAGGGAGGGACTGCTAGAAGGTACAAGGATTCGTTACCGGGATGATGAAAACATTCCAGAATTAAATAGAGTTCATGGGCCCTGGCTGGTGTAGCTCAGTGGATTGAGCACGGGCCTGCGAACCACACAATTGCGGTTCAATTCCCAGTCAGGCCACATGCCTGGGCTGCAGGCCAGTTCCCAACAGGGGACTCCTGAGAGGCAACCATACATTGATGTTTCTCTCCTTCTCTCCTTCCCTTCCTCTCTAAAGATAAATAAGTAAAATCTTAAAAAAAAATAGAGTTCATGGTTGTACAACCTTGTAAACACACTAACCACACCTGAATTGCACACTTTAAAGGAATAAATTTTGTAGGATGTGAATTATTTCTCAATTATCCTTTTTTTTAAGAGTACACAGAGCTTCCAGTCAGCTTTCGATTTAGATGTGAACTGAGAGGCAGGGACTACCACATTCTTGAAGAGACCAAAACATACAAAGACCACAAAGAAACTCAGGCCAAGCAGAGATCACGCAGGGCACAGAGAAGCTTCGAGTGAACTTAGATCCCCGTCTGCCAGGACAGGGAGGCTGGCGATCACGGCCATGCTGACCGTGGCCACACTGACCGTGGCCACACTGACCCGAGTGCTACATGTACACACTCGGCAACTGGCCTCCAGAACAAACAGCGACATGGGCTGAGAGACACTGTTTCTGGGAGGAGGGTGTCAGCCTTAGTTGGGTGGCCTGGGGGGAGACAGAGCAAGATAATTTTGACCGAATTCTAAAAAAATTATTTCATATGCCAGGCAAGACCTTGGTTTGACCTGGTTCTGCCTCTTCGAAGCTGGGGGACCTGGAGTGAATTCTTTCCCTCTTCTCTCGTTCTCAGTTTCTTCTGAGTGAATGATCCATCTGACCCACAGCAAGGCTGAGGCGTCTTCACAGATTGGTACTTGGCTCTGGCAAACAGCTGAGGTTCAGAAAACTCTCAGTTAGGGTGTCAATTGTCCAATGCACGCCTGGGACGGGAATTCGCGCGGAGACTCCTGCGCTGAGAGGTGGACTGGGCAGAGAGCCCCCACAGAGGCTGAGTTCACGCCAGGCCCGTGGGAGGCCCGTGGGCGCCTGAACTCAGCCTCGCTATTTCTCCTGGGCAATTCCAAGGCAGAGTTCCACGGGGCTGTATCCAGAGAACCTTCCTGACCCTGGGCACGCAGGCACGGCCTGGCGTTGTCCACTTCCACCCAGGAGAGGGGATGAGTCTATAAGCAGCCTTCCAGGCTGAGGGGCAGAATTCCACTCACCACGCCCCAGAGGCGGGGGCGAACCCCACTAAGCGACAGGGTGCGTTTTTAAGTAGCTTGCTGAGGTCCTCTAGTCCAATCCTAGTGAGATATAACGCACCTTGGAAAAACCTCTCCATTACCTAAGAGAAGACCCCACAAGCCAGAACCTCCCCACTCCCGCCAAGAGGGTAGGAGTGGGGAGGCAGAGAGAAAACGGGTAGAAACAAAGATGGCCCAAGTTCAACAGAGCAAGGCCTTTTAATCCTCCTGCACTTGAGTTTGGGACTCTCGCACACTTGGTGCTTTTCTGGGCGGCCCAAAAGGAGGGCCCTTCAGCACCCCTCACGTGTAAGTTGGGAAGCTGCACAGGGGGTGGGGGGTGGGCAGCAGGCTTCCTAGACTCCAAGACTTCAGGGGATTAGGGAAGTGACAGGCGTCTTCTGCAGGGAACGCTGCCAGCCCCCCCTCCCCCGAGCCAGGGTCCAGCCTCTCCCCGTGTCTCCGTTCATGACTCTGGACATTTGGGGAGGGGACGGAGGACTTGGCAGGTCTGGTGGCCACCAACTGCCACCTTGCCTGGTGTGAGCAGAACAGCAGGTGGGCCCAGAAGGAAGGGCCGTTTGCCTGTGCTGGCATCTGGCAGCACCAAGCTGCAGCGTCCAAGATATAAATACAGGAGCGAAAATAGCTAATCCCAGATAACAGCGGTATAATCACCCAGCGCCCGGCCTGGAATCCCCGAGAATTTGGAGGGAGCAGCTGCCCACTGCCCCTGGGTGGCCTGGGCTGGGAGTGGGAGCCGGGACGAAGTGGGGAGCCCAGAGCAACTGGGAGAGACAAGCCTGAAGAAAAATACCTCCGATCGCTGTTCTGCCCGAGGAGAGGTGATTTGTCTGGAAGCACCACGATCAGAACCTGCAGCAACGTGGGCCTGCTCGCCCCGCTCTGGCTGAGCCGTGCGATGGTGTCGCTCAGAATCACCCAGGGTCTGTCTTGTCTGTTTAACTTCTGGGTGTCATTGTCATCGCCAGTGTCATTAAGGGCCCAACAACCTGACTCTGAGCACCAGTGTGGCCCGTCTGCGGCCACCGGCCCCGAGCTCTGGTTCAGACATGCTGGCTCCCAGAGTGGTGACGCTGTGGCTCCGACAGCGAGCCGGGACTCTCCGGTCATCGGGGACGAGCTGCTGGGCCTGCTGTCTTCAGCCGTTTTGTCCAAACAAGACATTTCATTAGGGCTCGTTGCGATGGTGCAAACAGCTCCGGCCTCTTCTGTCTCACCCAGTGCATCCTTGTGTCTGGCTGCCAAGGCGCGGACAAGCCATCCCCAGCCACCAGGCTCGTCTCTCCTCACACTCTCCCGGCTCCCCCGTTGCGTCTCTGACACTCACACCCCTCTGCGGGGTCAGGAGGTGCTGTCTCCCTCAGACAATGATGGCAGTCTGAGCCTGGCCGCGGTGCGAGGCCCTGAATGTGACCAGGGAATGTCACCAGGCCACAGAGGGGCTCGGAGCCAGGGTAGGGGCTGGGCCTCAGAGCTGTGTCCTCGGTGAGTTTCCAAGACATCTGATTCTGTGTGGCATTGTTGCGACTATCCCTCGTGCATCCAGGAAAAGGGGAGAGGAACATTCCAGAGCATGCCGGAAGGAACGGGAATGGGATCACCTGTCCTCTCTGCCGTCCCTGGACAGCCAGACCTCCCCGACTGGGTTCTGTGAGGCTGTCCCCAATCCTCTAGTCTGGAGAACCTGGTTCATTATGGAGAATGTTTTTGTTTGTTTCTTTGTTTTTGTTTGTTTCTTTATCACACAGGAGCTGTGTAGAGTCGGCCGCAGCTGGAAATCACTGCGTTCTCTACCCCAACTTGTCATAAAGATCAGTCAAAAATATTTCAGTGAAAAGCAACACGGGTGGTGCACACATCTCTGAGCCCAGAGCAGAAGGCGGCAAATGGAGGGGGCGGAGGAGGGCCCTCCTCGGAGCCCCGCCCCCAGCTCCACCACCCCGCCCACCAGGAGGTGGAGAGCCTGTAGACAGGGGGCTTGGGAGGTTGAAATGCCACCACAGGAAGCTCAGCAACCATGATCAAATCTGAACAGAATACTGATGACAAGGGGAAATGCTTGTAATTGCATATTAACTGGCAATTGCATACGACGTGACCTCAGTGATGCAAAATGTGCAGAGAGACGAGGGAAAGCCACACCTAAATGCTGTCTGTGCTTCCAGTCGCTCAGCAAGAGTATAATTTTTTTTATTTATTTATCTTTAGAGAGGAAGGGAAGGAGAGAAGGAGAGAAACATCAATGTATGGTTGCCTCTCGTGAGTCCCCTGCTGGGAACTGGCCTGCAACCCAGGCATGTGCCCTGACTGGGAATCGAACCGTAATCGTGTGGTTCACAGGCCCGCACTCAATCCACTGAGCTACACCAGCCAGGGCGCAAGAGTATAATTTTTTCCCTCTTCTTTCCCATGAACGCATCACGCCATGGGTCTCTCCCCAAGTCCTTTCCCTTCTACAGACAGGACACTGGCCCCGCTGTCCCCCGTGCATCACAGAGACCACGACCCCTCGGGTATGACTACCAATAGTTCCAGGCTGAAGTGACTTTTCAAGTAAAAGAAAAGGGGGGGAGCCAATTTAAATTCAAGTAAATAAAAAGCAACACAGATACTGCCTAGCGGTGGCAAACAATTGAGGTTCAGGAAATTCTACCTTAGAGTGCTAAGTTTTACAAAACTACTTTGAAAATGGGAACAGGTGTCTGACTTGGAGGAGGAGCATCCATTTCTACCCTTAGGATTTTTGCCACCCAAGGGGGGTCCCCACAGAGGGTGGGAGAGAGAGAGACAGAGGCCAGCAGGCCGCTGAACAGACAGCAGCGCTGAGCCCAGGACTCATCCCCACCCCACCCCACCCCACAATTCCATGAGGCCCTCTCTGAGCTTCTCCCCAACCCAGTCCCCTTCCGGCCTGCTCCCGGCACTGTGTGCCCACACAGATCCTTGGTAACCACCCCCCAAAGACGGAGGTCAGAGACGGCATTTGGGCTCCTAAGTACAGTGCATCCCAACTATATCTGAATCTCTCCTCACTGAAAAGGCCTTCAGCCCTGGCTGGTGTGGCTCAGTGGATTGAGCAATGGCCTGCGAACCAAAGGGTCGCAGGTTCAATTCCCATTCAGGGCACATGCCTGGGTTGCAGGCCAGGTCCCCAGGAGGGGGCGTGTGAGAGGCAACCACACATTGATGTTTTCCTCTCTTTCTCCCTCTCTTCCCCTCTCTAAAAAAATCTTGCTCTGGCTGGTGTGGCTCAGTGGATTGAGTACGGGCCTGTGAACCACACGATCGTGGTTTGATTCCCAGTCAGGGCACATGCCTGGGTTGCAGGCCAGTTCCCAGCAGGGGACTCATGAAAGGCAACCATACATTGATATTTCCCTCCTTCTCTCCTTCCCTTCCCCTCTATAGATAAATAAATAAAATTTTTTAAAAATCTTTTTAAAAAAAGAAAAGCCCTTCCTTACATGTGTCATGGACAAATGAAAAACAACGACAAAAGACCAGGAAGAGAAGGGACATGCCATGCGTTGAGGGCAACCTGCATTCCAAAAAGGAGAGGGGAAACGGGACGCATTTTAGTTCACGCAGCCCTCCCCACAGCTGAAAGGTAGATGTCGCTCGGACGAAGGCAGGGGTGAAGGGCTGTGCCACAGAGAGGCTGCGGAGGAGCTCAGCCAAGGTCATGCGGCGACAGTCAAGCAGGGATTCACATCTGGTGAATCGTCGCCAAAGCCAAGGTCTTTGCAGCCAGCCGCACCGCCCCCCTGCCTCAGAAAAGACACCTGTGCTGAGACGCAGGGAACACAAGGAGGGGGAGAGGAGGGGAGGGGACAGGATCTGAGACTGACAAGATTCCAGGTGGTGGACTTTTCTCACCAGACGGTTCAGCTTGGGAAGAGAAGGCAAGCCTGAGAAGGAGCAGAAGTAAAGGCTCCCGGCAAAGGCCCAGGGCTGCCCTTGACCCCATCCACTGGGCTACTGCCCACAGCACCAGACTGAATCCCGCCTGACCGGTGGGTAAACGTGCGTTCTCCTGCGCCTGAAAACAGGGGGACCAGGCCTTCCGTCTCTGGCAGACAGCAACGCCGCCGTAATCTAATCGCACCCTTGAAGCGCCAGCCAGGAGCCTCTTTCCCTCACCTTGTCACAAATGCCACCACATTACATCACAGGTCCCCTCACACGCCCAGCCCCGGCAGGACACTGGGGCCTGTCTCGCCCACACATCCACAGATCGGCAGGGTCAGCCCTGGTCCTGCACAGTTCAGAAAGGCCAGTCCAAGAATGAGATCCGGAGAGGCCCCGCGGGGGGCAGGCCTGGCTGGCCGGGGAGGGTCAGGGGTGGTGGCTTTCTCCCGGCCGAGTCCTGGTTCCTTGCCGGTGCACACTGTGGGTCTGCTCGTGGGAAGCTATTAGAGACACAAACTAGAGGAAAAAAACAGTAATCCAGGGAGCCTTCCTGAAACGCAATTACTTAGAGAAAGGAATAAGGAAAAGGACAGCAGAGCCTCGCCCAGGGATCCAGCTCTCACACCGGACTGCGGTCGTGGGCAGTGCGCCGTTCACCAGCCCGGCGCTGAGACGGTCACAGAACACACTGCCAGTGCCAGCTGCTCCAGGCATGCCACCCCCACGCCGGGCACGCCTTCCCTCCCAAAGAGTTCATATGCTTCTGCAAAGCCTGGGACGGGGACCAGGGGGAACAGGGGGAACAGGGTTCAGCACTCGGCAGTTATACTGGGTCCCAAGTTTCCCAGTAGTTTATCTGTGAGGCAACGCCACCCAGTGTGACGGGCCTCTTCCGATGAATGAGGAAACGAAGGCCCGTGGGACCCTCGTTCCTACAAGCAGTTTCTGGCAGAGCCAAGACGAGCATGGAATCTGGAAGAGGGAAGTCCCATGACCAGTAATAGCAAACTGGGTCCTTCAGACCACCCGCCACTCTGTGGAGGACACACAGGAAAGCAGCCGAACACGCAAATCGATTATTAACTGAACAGATGGAAGAAAATCGTGGATTTTCTTAGAATAGATAAAAAGCGATGTTGCTAAGCTCTATCACTTCCCCTGGCACATTTTTAAATGGGGAGACTAGTAACTGACTCAAAGGCAACAGCCAAATACTCTGAGCCCTCCTCAGTAAATGGAAAATCATTTATTATTATTATTATTATTATTATTATTGGTCCTAAATAGTGATCATGTGGCCTCAGATATAAGGATGTGTCACTAAAGCAAAGATAAAATGGGCTATGTGGAAAATTGACACATGCTTTTTTTAGGAGTTTCTTTGTAAGAATTGCGTCTGCCAGAACACCTTTTGGGAAAGAAAAGGGGTGAATCCAGGGAAACAGTGTCAGTTTACTTAGTGGTTCTTTGTAGACATTTGTGCTCCACTAAAACGGAAGATTATTCAGAGTAAAAAAACAAGCAAGCAAGCAAGAAACCTTCTTAAAGACACCAGAAGGCTGACAAAAATGATGAAGCATTACTAAGCAGAATCCGAAGGAAGAGGGCGGACGGAGCGGTGAGTCCATTCTCTGAGCTGCTTTGAGACCTGGGGGAGCGTTTGCTAATTCTGCAAGAGGTGGCTGAGAGGCGGGTGGCCCTGCTGACAGCAGCCCAGGGCTACAGGAGCAGAGCCAGAGGCTGAGGCCCACCCAGACAGAGTAGCCCCGGACCTCGGGTTGGGTCGGGACTCCGGAAGGATGCTCTGTATGCTGTGTGAACAGGAAGCAGACAGGCCCTTGCAGAGATGTACGGCTCAGCGTCAGGTCCTGAAGTTCGATGTGAGCGACCCTGGATCGCTGGTGCCCGAGGAGTCTGGCAGAAGTGAACGCCGATCTTCTTCGAAGGAAAACAGTACCGCTGGCCTCGAGTGAATTTTGCAAGCAGGTTTGCAAATACAAGGCCCAAACACACTAAAAAAATAATAAGGCACACACACAAAAAATACAAAGCAGCACATGTTTAAAATAGAAAAATCCACAAACAAGAGGAACAGACTGGCAGAGGCTCTAGATGTTGGAGGCTTTGGGCAGAACGCCATGAAAAAGAACCAGATGGAAAGGTTAGGCCCTGGCTGGTGTAGCTCAGTGGATTGAGCACAGGCCTGCGAACCACACCATCGCGGTTCGATTCCCAGTCAGGGCACATGCCTGGGTTGCAGGCCAGTTCCCAGCAGGGGACGCACGAGAGGCAACCACACATTGATATTTCTCTCCCTCTCTCCTTTCCTTACCCCCTAAAGATAAATAAATAAAATCTTTTTTTTTAAAGAAGGAAAGGTTAGAACTGAAAACAATAGTTAAAAATTAACTACTCGGAGAATAATGTCAGTTATCTTTTTAAAGATTGGTAAACTATTTTAGTTCAGAAGAAATGACCAGAATACAGTAGGAGAAACAATACGGAAGGCAGGNGGGTGGACGGAGCGGTGAGTCCATTCTCTGAGCTGCTTTGAGACCTGGGGGAGCGTTTGCTAATTCTGCAAGAGGTGGCTGAGAGGCGGGTGGCCCTGCTGACAGCCGCCCAGGGCTACAGGAGCAGAGCCAGAGGCTGAGGCCCACCCAGACAGAGTAGCCCCGGACCTCGGGTTGGGTCGGGACTCCGGAAGGATGCTCTGTATGCTGAGTGTGAACAGGAAGCAGACAGGCCCTTGCAAAGACGTACGGCTCAGCGTCAGGTCCTGAAGTTCGATGTGAGCGACCCTGGATCGCTGGTGCCCGAGGAGTCTGGCAGAAGTGAACGCTGATCTTCTTCGAAGGAAAACAGTACCGCTGACCTCGAGTGAATTTTGCAAGCAGGTTTGCAAATACAAGGCCCAAACACACTAAAAAAATAATAAGGCACACACACAAAAAATACAAAGCAGCACATGCTTAAAATAGAAAAATCCACAAACAAGAGGAACAGACTGGCAGAGGCTCTAGATGTTGGAGGCTTTGGGCAGAACACCATGAAAAAGAACCAGATGGAAAGGTTAGGCCCTGGCTGGTGTAGCTCAGTGGATTGAGCGCGGGCCTGCAAACCAAGGGATTGCAGTTCGATTCCCAGTCAGGGCACATGCCTGGGTTGCAAGCCAGTTCCCAGCAGGGGGTACACAAAAGGCAACCACACATTGATATTTCTCTCCCTCTCTCCTTTCCTTACCCCCTAAAGATAAATAAAGAAAATCTTTTTTTTTAAAGAAGGAAAGGTTAGAACTGTAAACGACAATAGTTAAAAATTAACTACTCGGAGAATAATGTCAGTTATCTTTTTAAAGATTGGTAAACTATTTTAGTTCAGAAGAAATGACCAGAATATAGTAGGAGAAACAACACGGAAGGCAGGGTAAGAGACAGACAGACAGCTGCCACGTGCCGACTGCAGACCCAGCGTGGGGAGAGAGGGGGTATGGCAGAAGCAATATTTGAGGAGATGACAGCTGAGAATTTTCCAGAAGCGATGAAAGACGCCATCACACCACAGACTCAAGAAGCCCAACGCAGCCCAAGCAGAATACAGAAAAAGAGACCCACACCTAGGCACACAGCTAAAAAAGACCACTGACAACCGAAGATGAGAAGAATATCTTCAAGTGTCTAGAGGGGAAAAAAAAAATGGATCGCCTTCAACAGGAGGAGTGGGCACCCGGCTGACTTCCCAGCAGACAGCAGAAAGCAGGGGACAGACAGTAAGAAAGACTGCGTCTTCGATTTGCTCAAGACACTCTCGGGGCTGACGCAAGTCTCCTTCTCTTCCTACTGCCCCCCAAGCTTTCGTGTCCTGGTGGCTTCTGGAGCCGGACAAGCCTGAGTTCAGACACTGCCTGTGCGATGTCAGTCTCTCCTCCTCGCTGTGAAACAGACGGTAAATTTTAGAAGCCCGTTCACCTGCACCTCCAGGCATCCGGCAGCTGCCCGACCAACCGAACCCTTACTCCATCATTTTTCTCTCTTCTCTCCGTGGGACTCGGAGACGCCATCCAATAACCACCGCCGATGAATTCCGTCCCTCTTCTCTCGTTGTTTTTTTCTTGTGTACGTTCTACCGACTCCCTCAACTGCAGTTCCGGTTCACACATTTAAATTTTCTGGGACAGCGGTCTGCCTGATTCCATCTTACTTTCTTTCATGGTCCTTCTTTCTTGGGCTGTCCCCAGCTGTCCTGGTTTGGACCCCTCCATTACAGCCCCCTGGGCCCAAGCTCCGTGCCCCGCCACCCCGCCTCTGACAGTCACACGTGAGGGTGGGGACCACTCCTTTCTTCCTGTTCAGACACATCCGATACCAGGCTACCTTGGGGGTGGACTGCAGCTGTCTTCTGGAAGACCAAAAGCATGAACTTGACCATGGCCAAAAGACAGTTGCAGGAAGACAGCGGCTCCTCCTCAATCGTCTGATCACATGACACCAGTTACCACTTAGGGAGAACCGCCCGTGGGCCAGGCGTGGCAGTGCGTGTCACGGCCACAGAGACGAGGCGCAGTGCCTGCCCCCAAGACGCTCCCAGTCTGCTAAGGAAAAGCCATTGCAACAAGCGCCAGGCAGAGGGTGGTCTAGTGAGGGGACGGGGAAACCTGACCTGTGCCAAGAAAAGCCCAGTCCTGGGCCCTCGTTTCTTTCTCTATAACCTCCCTGTGTAAGGTCACCCACTGTCATGGCTTTAAATGCCACCTCTGTACACCAATGAACTCGAAATGACGTCGCCGACCAAACCTACCCACTAACCGTCATGAAGATGACGCCTGCCCATCGGAAACCTGAATGTCTACCAGAATCAAAAACTTCACGCATCGAAAAGAGAGCCATTGAGTTCTTCCCTCATAGCCCTCTGCTAACTCGCACCCACGCACGCGGGCACACACACACACACACACACACACTCCTACCCAGCACCTAAGTCCGGGGTGTTACCCTCGAGTCTCCTTTGCCTTAACCCCCTCAAACCAATCCAGCAGCGCAGCCCAGGGCTCTGCCTCCAAAATGATGTGGCTGATCCATTCGAATCGGTTCCCTTTCTTCCCCCAGAATGTCATCTTCTGAAAAGCAGGGGCCCTGTTGTCCTTGCAGGGTTTATCTGCTCCCTTTTGCCTGCTGCGTCCCCGGGCTGCAGAACACCGACTGCCGTTTCTCAGGACTTTCGCAAAATATGGGCCGCCGGCTAAGGATGTCAGGGAACGCGTCCCGGGGGGGAGGTGATATTGCGTCTGAATCTTGAAATATAAGTAGGTGGTCCCCTGCGCTAGCAGAAGGGAAAACGAAACACCCAGAAGAGGGGGCGGTAGCGCAGCAAGGGAAGACGCAGACAGTGCCAGGCTCAGAAGTTGGGCGCGTGCTCTGGGCAAATTCCAGCTCAGCCCCGAACTCTGCCGCCTTTCAGAACACAGATTCTTTATCTGAACTGAACGGAACTAAAACTAATACACTCTTCAGAGGGCCATCCTGACCACTAAATAAGAACGGGCACAGTGAGCTGTGAGTACCCAATGAATGAATGGCGGTTTCACTGACATTAACACACGTATACTGGGTAGTGCAGTTTTAATAATCTGACGTGGCTAGACTGGGAAGGGTCAGGGAGATGTGGCTGGATGGTCAGGTGGGGCCAAGGGCTCACAGTTCTGGAGGTGATGTTGACGTGCCAAGCATCAGGCGATCAGCGGTCCTCATCGGAAGGCGGTCAGTTAGCATGGACACCTCTCAATTTCGAGAGCTGGCGTATTAGCCACCTACTGTTGCATTACGAGTGGCCCCAAAGCCTGGAAAAGCCCCAACTGGAGGTGGGAGGGCCTAGTCGGGCCCAAAGATCACGATGCCCTCGCGCGTGGGTCTGGCGTCGGTGCTGGCAGCCCCCTGGGACCTCCTGTCCTCCACACACAAGACCCTCTTCCTCCCACCAAACACGGGCTCAGGGCAGAGTCCCAGAGAGAGGAGGAGCAAGCCACAAGCTTAAGATGGAAGCTCTGGGATGCCTCCGAGGTTGCCTCTGTCTTATTCTATTGGCCAAAGCAAGTCACAAGGTCGCCCAGACTCTCGGTGGTAGAGGAAGGGACCCCACCTCGGCTGGGAGGAGCTGCGGCCACACTCACAAGGGCTGGGTGCCCTGGCGTGGGAGGAGCCTCTTGACTGTTAAAACCACCTGCTACAAGACGTGAGCATGTTCGGGCTGGAGCGCAGAGCTCAGGGGACAGGTCTAACTACACCAGCAGTTCTCAAAGTGTGCGCCCAGACCCGCCACACGAATGTTTTCTTAGGAATGCCAGTTCTCGGGCCCTGCCCAACTCCACTGGCTCAGAACCACAGCAATGACAACCCGCCCTGTGCGTGTGGACGAGCCCTCCCAGTGACAGGCACCTAAAACCGGCCACCAGGCCAGACACCCATGCATGCCCTCACGCTGGCTTCACCATTGGCAGAAACCAAAAGGTCTCTCCCCGGCCCTGCCCACTTCTTCCTGGGTCTCTGGCCATTCACCTGAGGGCAAAATTCTGCCTTTTTTTTTTTTGTAGAATTTTTGTTTATTTACTGAGAGGAAGAGAGAAAAAGAGAGGCAACCGGATCTGCAACCCAGGTAGGACACCTAGCCACCTCTCACTTGACAAAATGATGCCCAGCCCCCTGAGCCACACCAATCAGGGCCAAAACTCGGTTTTCAATAACGGGGTTTAGTAGAAACCATCCTTACACTCCCGACAGAAATGTGTTGGTGGTCGCCCAGTGGGCAGGAACCTGAGGGGCAGCTACTGGCCAGCAGAGCCTGCAGGGAGGGGGAGCTCCGCAGAGCGGCACAGGCAGGAAGGCAGCCGGCTCTCCCTGGGAGCTGGGGAAGGAGCCAGAAGAGTTATCTGGTTTTGTTTATGCTACTAAAAATACCAGCATAAGTGTCCCTGCTGCTGTGGCGCAGTGGATTGAGCAGTGGCCTGCAAACCAAAGGGTTGCCAGTTCGATTCCCAGTCAGGGCATATGTCTGGGTTGTGCACCAGGTCCCCAGTAGGGGGCGTGAGGGAGGCAACCACACATTGATGTTTCTCTCCCTCTTCTCCTTCCC
The DNA here is from genome assembly GCF_014824575.4 of Sturnira hondurensis. Taxonomy (NCBI): domain Eukaryota; kingdom Metazoa; phylum Chordata; class Mammalia; order Chiroptera; family Phyllostomidae; genus Sturnira; species Sturnira hondurensis. Next base: position 3,123,997 of record NW_028082364.1, on the reverse strand, counting down.
TTCCCCTCTCCCTAAAAATAAATAAATAAACAATTTTTAAAAAAATATTAGCATAAGAAATGGACAAGCCCTGATGAGTGTGACTGAATGGGTTGGCACCACTTGGCAAAGAGAAAGGTCTCATGTTCGATTCCCGGCCAGGGCACATGCCTGGGTTTCAGGTCCAGGGCACATACAAGAGGCGACTGTTTGATGCTTCTCTCTCTCACATCAATGATTCTCTCCCTCTTTCTCTCTCCCTTCTCCCCTCTCTAAAATTAAATAAATGAAATCTTGTTCATGTATTTCTTTCTTTGAAAAGAAAGAACAGACAAAATGTTCATATTCAATAAAATAAATAAATGGGCTTCTTTTAGGCCCCAAAGTAAACTAGCAGAGCTCACATTTAGGGTTTTTTTTATCCTCAGCCCAGAACTCACCTTCACGTCATTGATCAAGGCGCAGAACCAGACCAAACGGCTGCTGGCAGCTGCCAACTAAAGGAACACAGAGGCTGCGAACCCGGCTTCCACACCACCACACTCAGCAGCCACCAGGCAAAACCAGAGGCAGAACACAGTCGGGTTCCCAAGCTACCCTTGAGTCCCCTCTGAAGACTGTGCCTCTGGTTGGGGTTTTTAGTTTTGGTTGTGTTCACCTGGGAAGTCACCGAGACTGTGGTGACCCACATGGGGCCAGCTGAGAACACTGCACAAGGGCTGTGAACCCCCGGGCTGTGTGCCTCTGCACCGGGGAAGCCTCAGCGCACAGAGCTCCTGCAGGGACACGGCGTGGAGCTCACAGCCTCTCCCACCTTCCTGTCCAGGAACCCTGGGTCCTCAAGGCCACTGCAGGACAATGGCACCTTACATGGTCTCAGTCCAATCCACACCAAGATGAACTCAACTAGATCCCTGATAACCACACAGTCCACCACAAGCACTCAGCCCCTGCTCAGTGCAAACAGGGCTCAGCAGCCTGAGCCAGTCATTACCTCTAGGGCAGGTGCTCAAGGAACTTCCAGAGCCTCCCAGGGGCCACAGGTGGGGTGGGAGGAGGTAAAGAGGACTTTACTGACATTAACTTAAGTTGTTCTGACCGTAGGCCCCGTCTCAGCAGAGCAGGGCCCCTCACCGGAGTCACAGCAACAAGAGACCCCTGCCTCTTAACAAGTGATGGTTGGGGCACTACAATGGGAATTCAGGGACTAAACAGAGACTTGAAACACAACGGATTCCTAATGGGAGCCTCCACAAGGACAGGCGTGCACTCCCGTCCCCTCGGTCCTGTTTCATGAACGGGAGTTCCGCATAGAAAGGTCACGTCCTGAGGTCCCGTTGCTTTAAAACAAAAGCGTGAAAACACTCGAACGGACGTTCAGATTCCAAGGCCCTGCGGATTACTATTTAATAATAACTACACCACAATCAGCCTCCTTGTCACAACCTCTAAGGCCCGAATGCAGACGACCACTACAGCACAAACAACCCAACAAAACACTCCTGCCCCTTCCACCGAAAACCTCAAGTCCCTCTTCTTCAGTTGGAACACGGGTGGCAGGGCCGCCCCATTACTGACCTTGGACTCTCCGTCGCTATGAGGAAACGGTGATGACATCTTCTTGGCCAGATGAAACTGATGGGAGATGTATGGAGCAGCTGAGAACTGTCAGAGCCAGGCCAGGCAGACCCCCCAAGACAATGACCGTGGCCTTTCCATCAGGGAGCACGTTGCTTTCCGGGATCCACGAACACAAGAGGTTCATATCGACCCAGTCATCGGCCAGATTATCGCAACACCCTGCCAGCTGCCGCCACCCAATCCGGAGGCCTCTGCTTCTGCTCTTGAGGGACGGCATGTGACTGTCTCCCTCACCCACCACCCCCCAGCCCCCCGTCTGGCACCTGCAGCCCTCCCAGAGTGGGAAACCTCATCCAATGCCTCTCGGTTACAGAGATTTCTGAAATTAGTCACAGAAAGGAGGGTGGGAAGAGAGTGGAGGTTTCCCGAAGGGACTGGTAACAAGATCTGGGGTGTTTCACCTCGAGGTCACGGCAGCTCAGGTTGTCCCTGAGTCGGCAACAAGTGGTCAAGAATGAAATCGACCTCTGCAAACTCTCTGCTGGCCTGTCCACCATCCACTGGACTAAGAACATCTGTGAGGCCCTGCCTCTCCTGCACTCCCCTCCGCCAACCTTAGATGGCTTTCTCTGTCTGGTTTATCTCACTTAGCACAATACCCTCAGGTCCATCCATGCTGGGGCAAAGGGCAAGATCTCATTCTTTTTTATGGCTGAGTAGTATTCCACCGTGTGTATGTACCACACCATTCATCCACCTATCGATGAACCCTTAGATCGCTTCTATACTTGGGTATCACAAACAATGGTGCAGTGAACACAGGGGTGCCTGTCTTTTCACATTAATAATTTTGCCCTGGCTGGTGTAGCTCAGTGGACTAAGCATGGGCCTGCGAACCAAAGGGTTGCCAGTTTGATTCCCAGTCAGGGGACATGCCTGGGTTGTAGGCCAGGTCCCCAGTAGGGGGCGTTCAAGAGGCAACCACACACTGATGTTTCTCTCCCTCTCTCCTTCCCCTCCCCTCTATAAAAATAAATAAAGAAAATATTTTTTAAAAAGAAACGGGAGGACAATTCTCTCAAAGGCATGTTCTCCGGAGTGAACAATTACTGCCTCCATGTGTATACTGTCTTTCTCACGCATTGAGCCCTCAGAACATCTCAAGACTCAGGAGGAATCACAGGAGGGGTGGAGGGTAGGAAGCCGGGGGGAGAAACTCAAGTTCCCCTTAGCGAGCTCCGCTCTGTGCTTGGTTGTGAGCTAGACAGGGTGTGCGGGGGTCACAGTTCACTTCCCACGTGCACCCCTGAAGGAGGGGCTGGCGCTCACAGTGCTGGTGAGAGACAGCGCCCCGGGTCCCTCTGTGGGCTCCCTCCCAGCTTCGCACAGAACAGTCATGGCTCTGACACAAAGTGATTTACTGCTCACTTCACCCCCACTCAGCCACGTTCAGCTGATTAAAAGGAAGGCCCTCTCACAACAGTTAAACAAGCAGACGGGCGTTTTCATCAAAGCTAAAGGTCCCTTAATAATCTGGTGCCCATCTTCCTTCCCTAACACCTGGCCGCTGTCAGTCTCCCTGTGGGTGAGAGAGACAGACCAGTTCTCCGGCCCCCACACCCTCCCCACCCTCTGGGCCATTCCCTCAGAGAGCCCTCCCCTCTCTAGAAAGTTCTCTCCCTCCCTCCCTGTGCGTGTGTCTCTCTCTCTCTCACATACACACACACACACACACACACACACACACTCTCTCTCTCTCNCCCCTCTCTAGAAAGTTCTCTCCCTCCCTCCCTGTGTGTGTGTGTGTCTCTCTCTCTCTCACACACACACACACACACACACACACACTCTCTCTCTCCCCCTCCCTCCCTGCCTCCCCCATTTCTGCTTCTATCTCTCTAAAGCTCTCTTTTCTTAACCTGTCCTGTGTCTTTTCAGTCTCTCCAGCCTCCATCCCACCTCTCTCTCCATCTGCTTCCCTGTCTCCTCTCTCGGTCTGTCTTTTCCCCTTTAATGTCCAGCCCTCTCTCTTGCTGTTCTCTAGGAAAAGCAACCGGCAGCAAAGGCAGCAAGGTAGAATGAAGAGTGGGCAGGGGCGCCTGGTCTGGGCAGCCTCCCCAAGGTGAAAATCAAGGTGAGGTGCGAGAGCGGTGTGTGCGCACGCAAAGCTGCCAGCCGGCCGCTGTAACGATCTGCCCAGATGTTCTGGCTGTTGTGGAAAATTTCCTGGTGCCGCTCTGCCTGCCTCTTCAGAGGCAGGAGAAGCCTCTTGGATGTAAGGAGAGCTGGGCGGCGCCCACCACGGAAATCCGAGAAGATTCCCCAGGCCCAGTTGTCCACGGACCCCTGACGATGCTGCCACCTGGACCACCCTCTCCAGAGAAAAGAAAGGGATGGCTCTGCTGTCACTTGAAATCCTACCCTGTTCGCTACATCCACGGCTTTGCCTCCGCAGGTCCGGGCTCCCTGATATCACATCTCTTAGCTGTCTTTTCTGAGGGCTTGGGGAGGGAGGAGCCGGTGAACTTGATTGAACAGGACCCACTGAAAGAGGGAACCACGGCCACAAAGAGATCCCTGTCCTGTGCAGGAGGTGCTATCGAGTCACTGCTCGACGTCCCGTAAGTATCCACCAAGCATTTGTTGAACACTCTCAACCTGCGAGAAGGGTGCCAAGGGACTCTCCGCCCTCAGACGCCCGAAGACACAGCCGAGCGGACCAAGGCGCTCAGCTTCCTGGAGAGCGGCGTGGGGGCGCTGTTATTCCGCGTGGCTGTGATTCCGGCTTTGTGTGGTCCAGGTGTTGGAGTTTGAGCAACAGAACGTTGTCTCACACCCTCTCTGCTCCCCACCCTCAGCCCACAACCCGTGCCAACACGACTCCAGAATTTTTTTTGAGAGGAGGAGGATGGGAAAGAAAATGCTCAGGCCACCCCCCGCCCCCCCCCAACACCTCCTTTTCCAGCTCCTCGTGGTTCAGACTCACCCTGGAGCCAAGAGAAAGACACAGTACAGGGGGAAGGCTGAGATCATCCTGGATCAGCTTTCCTGGAGCGGGCCTGCCTGCTCCTCTTCCTTCGGAGCCTCCTCCCCTCCACTCTGGGACAACCCCATGGCCGATACCACTCCTACTGAGGGCCCCGGCTTATGAAACAGCCGCTACCGAGCAAACAGTATGCGGATCCGCTTCGCTTAAACAGCATTCTGGTCCTGTTTGCTGCCGAACCACAGGCAGGAGACCCACAACCCAGTGGTGTGAAAACAACCATTCGATTAGGTGTCTTCCGACCCAGCCACGGCCACGGCATCCTATTGGCTGTATTCAGTGAAACGGGGGCCGAGCCTGCCTAGTGATGGAAAGTGAGCACACAGACCCCCTCACTGAGAGGGGCTTCAGAGGACCCGAGACACTGGTTTCCAGTGCTCCCGGTTTGCCTCCCCTCTAATAACTTTTTGAGGAAGTACGAGTATTCTCCCCCCCCATACACATGAGGGCGCTGAGGTTCCGGGCGGTTAAACAGTGCCAGCTACCCTAGTGGAGCTAGCCCAGGACCTGAGCCCCACACCGGCCTGCTGGGCGTTCCCCCCATGCCCTCCTCTGTCCTGGGTGTCCCCCAACTCCTAGACCATTCTGGCCTTACTTCTGTGTGTTGGTCTATGTGCTCTGAATTTCCTTCAGCCTCCATGAGACCCCCACTCCCATCCCACCTTCACCTGGAGCCTAAGGTGGACATTTCAAGAAAGGCAGCCCCCACAGGTGTGGCCGATCTCTACTGTCAGCGACACACAGGCTCCGCGAGCTCTGCGAGACCACAGCAGAATGGCCGGTGTCCTGTGGAATCGTCCCTGGCTCAGGACAGACGTGCTGTGCACCGAGGCCCAGATAGACTCAGCCTTCCCTTCGCCGCTGACCTATGCCCAGTCCTAATTGGGTAACACACCACACCTAGGTCTGTGTACTCCTTCATACATTATCATCAGGTGCCTTCAAATAAAAAGAAAGGTTTTGGGAAGACAAATGGGGAAAACTATTAGGGGCCAAAGATACAATGCCAAAGAGTTACTGGTTGTTAAAGACGACTTATAGAGATCAGTATGAAAAACACTAGGATCTCAGTAGAGAAGTAGTCTGAAGGTGCATGCAGGTGAGACATTTCAGAAAGAAAAATATAAGTGGACTGCAAATCTTTGAAAGTAATTAAAAATAATTGTACTATGCTGCTTTCACCTTAAATATGTGAGACAATTCTGAAAAGGAGAATTCCCAAATTGCTCTCTGGAAGGGTTGTCCAAAAGGGTGCTCGGGTCTGACTCATCCCCAAAGGAGAGTGCGCCTCTTCCCCCACTGTCGGGGAAAGGACCGGGAAAGGCCACCCGGACATGGAGCACAGTCTGCCATCCGTTCAAAGGTGGCACGGAGGCGTCAGCCCACGCCCCACTGGTTTCAACCTAGCACACACTGCGCGTGACCTACACTGCAAGAAAACACAGCCAGAGCCTTCCCCCCACTACCACCCAACTTCGGTTACTGATAACCATCAAATCCAGCCTCTTTGCATTGAAGGCTGAGCTCCCAGGGAAAGGCCCACAGACAGAAGGCAGGCCCAGAGTTGGGCCTCAGAGAATGAGAAGACGCAGAAATTCCTCTCCATGAGGGAGCAGGGCGATGCCTTCCCCAGCTGAATTCATTTCCACCCAGGAATTTCTGTTTGGATAAACGGGCCCTGATAAGGGAGAACCCACATTTTCCCAAGGCCCAAGCAGGTCCCCTGGCTGTGCTTCCGTGGGTGGTCCTCTCTCAGCAGTCAGAGTAATCCGCCTGATCCCGGCAAGTTGGAAGGCAGCAAGCCTGCATTGCAGCCAAGAAGTCATTTCCCCCCTCTGGCTTCCCAGAAGGAGGGAACCCTGAGGGTCGTGTGAGGTTGGAATAAAGGGACCGCTGGGTCCCAGTTACCTAGGTGGTTGATTTTGTGCACATGTATGGGGTGAGGGAAAAGGGAGGATGGGAAAGCTTGTGCGATTGTTATTTGGAATATTTTTCTCAAAAAAAAAAAAGACCCCCATACAACGGGCTTTGAATATTGAAATGGAAAAATGAGGAGATACAGGTAACAGGCCCAGGGCCTGCTAGCTGGTGGACTCATGAAAACAGTTCTCTGCAGGGCGCGGCCTGCAGATGGGGGGGGCGGGGGCGGTCATCATGGGAAGGAACGGAAAGCCCAGTTGGCCACAGGACCTTTGCAGAAGTTGGGAGACCAGCCTGGGGTCGTTCCTCTAGGCTGAGCCCTGACCTGGAGACATCCCTGACTCCAGCTTGCTGCAGGCCGGGAGGTGACAGGGGCAGAGAGGCCAGGGCGGCCAGATCAGGGTCCTGCTGACCTTTAGGACTTGGGGCTTGCTCCCCTCCCCAACACCCGTCACCAGGAGGTTAGTGAAATTTCACTTTACCGCAGTGGGAACGCTGCTGACCTGGCGCCTGTAGGGCTTCCCAGGCCCCTGCGGAGGGGTGGGGGTGGGGGGCGCTCTCTAAATAATAAACCTGATTCACTTCTGGGCAGAAGCAAGCTGCCTGCATGGTTGCCAAAGCGCTGCTCCCACCTAGCCTATAGCCCAGACGGTCTGTTTTCTTGGTTAGAATGAAGAAGCACACTCCCCATCCACCCCTGTGTTCTCCAGAAGGCTTCCCCAGACTGGTCCATTTCAGGCTATTTGTTAGTTTCCGCCCCAGCACGGCTGGAAGTTCTAGGCCCCCCGAAACTTCATTCTGGCCCCCCACCTCTTCTCCCCACCCATCCTCCCGGACGCCCAAAGGGGCGTCGGGGCCTAGCCCGGGGCTCTGCGCGTGACCCCGAGCGGAAGGGCCCCAGTCTGGGTCCTAATGCGGGTGGCGTCTCCCTTGACAGGAGACGTTTGGGGACAACAGCGGGGACGGGAGATAAGGTGACATACCAGAGCAGATTTGGTGAGCTCGCTGCTACTCCTCGCCGGACAGGAAACGCGGAGCTATTTAAAAGACCCTATCGATTACTTTATCTTTCCCGGAGGAAAGCTTGTTACCCTGGGACAAAAGATGTTCCCAACCTAGAGATACAAGGCCACAGGCCTCAATGCCGCGAAGGTCGGCACCGGCGACGGCCGATTAAGGCGCGGGGAGCGCCAAGACACTTACACCGCAGAGCGCGCAGCCGGGCCCTGGAGGGCAGCAGGGGCGGGGGACGGGGGGGGCGGGGGTGGGGGTGCACCAAGGGCATTTCCGAGGATAACCCTTGGAAAAATCGTGGCGGCGTGCACTTGAAACACACCCAAAGAAAGCGACTGTGCTCTTCAAGTGCGTGTGTCCGTCCACACTGCGTGAGCATCTTTAATTAAAACGCACCAGTAAACACATTCCAAGCGGTTCCTGGTGGCTGTGAACGTATTCCACAGACACTTGTCTACGATGTAAACGTTCCCTGGTGCTCCTTTTAAGGGTTTTGAATGTCCACAACTGTCCTGTGTACACTGAAAGTGTGGGGACGCGCCCACACAACCCCCGGGAGTGCGCTCACTCCGCGTTTGAGCCCCCGCACCTCGCGCATTTGTCTGGCGTACGGAATGCGCCGGGAGACCACCCCCCCCCCGCCCCCGCTAACACTGGACTTGCTCGGGGACCTGCTGCCCGTTGGTGTCCCGGTGCCCTGCACCATGACCCCGTGAGACGCTAATAAAGACCCACTGGACCCAATCGCACGCGACCGAACGGTGTTTCCAGTGCAGCCCCGCCCCCGCGGTGGAAACTGCGCGGCAGAAATTGTGTTGTAGGCGGCGGTTGTTTTCCCCACCCCGCCCCCGCCTGCAGGGCCGGTCCGAAAACATAATGTGGAAGCGCAGCGGGCCTAAGACCTGCTACGGATCACTGACCGGCCACTTCCAGCTTAAATTCAGTACTGACCAGGCCGCGGCAACCCAGGGTGAAAGCTGGGGACCTGCCGGGTGAGTCCGGACTCGCAGGGCCGCACGGAGGGCCACAGGGCCGCAGCGGCTTGTAGGCCTCCCTAGGTCCCCGCGCTTTGCGCAAAAGCGGGCGGCGGCTCGCCGGCGCTGCTCCTCCGGAACCTGCACAAGGACGCGGGAGGCGCTTCCAACGCGCGCGCCTCGCTCGGCTGCACACCCACCCGGCAGGTGTGGACCGGCCGGAGAAAATCCACTCGCCTCTTCCCAGTTCCCGAGTCGCCGTCCTTCTGACTCAACTGTCACCTGATTTTTCAGGCTGTGACCTTCGCCAAAGAGCTCCAGAAGCACTGATTCCCGCGACGCATTCTTTCCGCCTCTCCGCGCCGCCGTCGCGGAAGCGGGTTGCAGCCCGGGGAGCGGGTGGGGGGCGGTAGTGGGGCCCTGGCGACAGACAGGTGAAAGAAAGCTCCAAAACGAACGAGAAACGACCACGGAAGATTGAAAGCGACTCCCTCCGATGTGCCAAGCCCTAAACACGAGTCTTAAAAGCGGGACACATCTACTGAGGCAGGATAAATTCAGTTTTAGAAACATACCCCCCCCCCCCGCAAAACGTAAGAAAGTGACTGACCCGAAGATACCATTAGCGAAACTGGCAACGGCAAAAACACACAGGAGTCCGCCCACTCAGCTGCTCTCCCCCCGGGGGAAAAAATCCAACATATAATGATATTTAAATTTGCAGAAAATGTCTCTAGAACGATATACCTTTTTAAAAGCTGGTGACCACCAGGATGGGGTGGGAATTAACTGTGAATTGGGGAGGGAACCTCTCCGGGTGGTGCCTTTTCTTTTTCTTTTCTTTTGTGTGTGTGTGTGTGTGTGTGTGTATCTCGGTTGTGGAGGTCCTTACAGTGGGGGCTCGTCCTGTGTCCTGGCTTCTTCTTGCACTGCTCAACTTCAACCGTATTCATCCCGCCCTTGGTGTAGTATGCCTTGATAAAGTTGATCTTTAAAATCAATAAACCCAGACACGAGTTCGACTTCAGGGGAAGAAACTGTGTGGCTGGAAGGGGGGCGCGGTGCGCTTTATATTCGATCTCGCTTTTTACTTGTTTGTTTTGTGTTTTGTTTTGTCGTGTTTTCAGGGTGTATTGCTTATTCAAAATATGTAAGCAGGGCATTTTTGTGATTGACTGTAGAACGATTATTTTTTAAAAAACAGCGAAAGCAGGCACAGAAGGTGCCTGGACGCCGACTGTGGGAGTAAAAACAAACAAACACGCTGTCCTAGCCTAGGAAGTATTTTGGGAGGTGAACTCTATCGCTAATGACCCGATTTGTTTCATTTCCGTTTTGCTAATGTGACTAACACGGCAACGAAAAAGGAAGACGGAGAACTTCTCTGAATCTTCCGGGTGGGGCGGGAGGCTGTCGTGGACACCCAGGGCAGGCGGGCCACGGGAGAGGGCGACAGAGGCCACAACAGCGGCAGGAGCACGCTAACCCGCTTGGGGCAAAGACCCGGTAGCCCCGCAGCGCGTGAGAGAAGGCCAGACCCTGGGTCCCTGTTAATAACAGCTGCCCAGGGCTGCCTTGGTGGACTAGGGGCTCCCAGGGCCCGGCCTGGTCCACCTCCTGATGGGGCTAGTGGCTGTAGGGGTCGCCTGCAAGTGGCTTTTTTAGGGAACCAGGTATGAAATACCTCCTCCACTTATTATTCTGGATGGCAGGGGAGCGTCACTGCAGCCTTATTTAGGACAGATTGCCTATCGTGTTCAGATTCAGAGCTATTTCACAGAGTGTTTTTGGAGGTTGGCCTTCAAGAGACCGATGGACTGTGGGCCAGAGGCCGGGTCAGGAAAAGGGGGAACTGCCAGACTCCTGTGCTGGGGGGGGGGTGGGCAGGGCCCTGGTGGGGTTACCAAGCCTGGGGCCGGGCCTCATCTGCTGCCTACTCACAGCCAGCAGGTACACAGCACCTTTGTCCAGCAAAGCAGCATGGATACATGTGGGGAAGCCACCAGCCCCAGGCACACACCTTTGATCCCAAACTCCAAGATGAAGGGTGGGGCCCAGGCATGTGCATTTTATAAACATACCCCAGGGGGACTCTGGCCAAGAGATTTCCACAGCCCCAAGAGTTTCTGCCCTTCTATGACGGCATGACTTAACTCACTGCATTTCAGAAATCATGATTTTAAAAATCCCTTTAAGGCAATAAATGCATGTGGAAATAACCACAGCCACCGGGAAATTGCCCTCCGAAAGGCACCGCGGAAAGTGGNCCTCATCTGCTGCCTACTCACAGCCAGCAGGTACACAGCACCTTTGCCCAGCAAAGCAGCATGGATACATGTGGGGAAGCCACCAGCCCCAGGCACACACCTTTGATCCCAAACCCCAAGGTGAAGGGTGGGGCCCAGGCATGTGCATTTTATAAACATACCCCAGGGGGACTCTGGCCAAGATATTTCCACAGCCCCAAGAGTTTCTGCCCTTCTATGACGGCATGACTTAACTCACTGCATTTCAGAAATCATGATTTTAAAAATCCCTTTAAGGCAATAAATGCATGTGGAAATAACCACAGCCACCGGGAAATTGTCCTCCGAAAGGCACTGCGGAAAGTGGCATGTCTTACTCCTGACGCCCCTGCCCCCATCCCCCAGTGATCTCCCCCAGAAGGCTTCATGGCCGTCTCCTTCTTCCTTCAGAACAAAACCACACAAGCGTGTGCTCCCATGTAAAATGCAGATTCTACACTTGGTTTGATATGTAATGTATCCCAAAATGTGTCCACAGGAGGACACATGAAGGAAGCAAATTCTTTCCCACGGCTGCTAAGTATTCTGTTCTATGGGTGAGCATTTTTTAAAGCAGTCCCCTACAGTAAACACATTATGTTAATGTTTTGATGCTCTAGCCATTAAAAACTTCAATGAAAATACTCTTCTGAGGTGCACGTACCTACAGAATAATCCTTGAAGAGGAAATACTTTTCCAAGGGCTTATGTAGTTTTAATTTTGATGGTGCCTAACTGCTCCTGAAGAGATTCACCGATTCACACTTTCAATCAGGAAGGCAAAAGAGTGGAGAGGTGAGGCAATTATCCGAGTTCTGGTATTTGCCCGTCTGACAAGTGAAAATATTTGCTTCTTTGTGTTTTCATGGGCCTTTCTTTCCTGCTTTCTGCCCACCAGCAAGGTTCCGCTCCTTGGGCCAATTTGAATTGTTTCCTTGGGCTGTTTTCTCATTGATTCACAAGAACTCTTTCCATATTGTGGAAATCAGTTTTTCTTGTCCTTGTTTCTAGCATTGCACCTGTGTGTAGTTTTTGCTTTGACTCTATTCCTGGTATTTCCGGCTGTGCCCAAGTTCATTTTTATGCCATTGGGTTCATATAATTCACCTTTCATGGTTCTAGGTCTAGGTTTCCTCGTCTCCCCTCCCAAACAGACAGATACTCCAGATTTACGGCCCTTTTATGTTTCAGTGCTTAGGTTTAAATTTTTCATCCATCTGGAGCTAAACATAGTCAGTGTAGGAACAGTCCATTTTCCTTCCCTAACATCACTTCCACTTATCTTGAATGTGTGGTGTTGCATGGACCACACCCTCCAAAATCACCTAGCATCACAGCCCGCAGGGGCCTTGTTTCCCAGCCCACCGGTTTCACTTTGTAGACGAACTCACCACCAATATGCCTCTCCACCCCTCCCGCTGCCCAGGGGAGTCCGAGTAACAGCCTGGGGTGTTCTCCCAAACCACACAGCTGGGGAGGGACCTCGTACCACCAGAAGAAAAAGGATGTGCTCCTGGCCAGCCAGTCGGTGAGAGAACCAGGACCCGAACCCAGTACCGGTCCATGGCCTGGAACAGCTCTGCCTCCCTCGAGGTCCGTGTGTCTCCGGGCTGTGCAGCCCCAGCGCCTGCCGCACAGTGAGGACCCCGTCGACGTGGGTGCGGGGATTCAGGGAATCAGGCCCAGAGTCTAACGGAGGCCAGGCCGTGCAGTCACTTGCTGCTGGGTGGAAGCTGCAGCCCATTCTTTTCACCTCTGCCCTCCCTGGCCCCTCCCACATGCACACTCACACAGATGCACCTACAACATCCACCTGCGGGCCCCCGGCTCTTCCCCGGGCCAGGCGACCTCAGACAGACAGCCACGCAAGCAATTCAGGGAACTTCCTGCCTATCCCAGCCGGGTAACAGGGGCTCGACCATGGAGCAAAGAAAGCCAGGAGCCAGCTGGATGAGAGGCCTTGGGAACACGGAGATGGTATCTCCAGAGCTCACTCAGACTGCCCAGAAAGCAGGCCAGCTATCTCATCTGTGGGGTCCGGGAGAGAATGAAAATGCGGAGCCCGCTGTGGAAAACACTTCGAGAATGTGTAGACACCAGCAGCACCGTGTGGGGCCCTTCCCCCGCTCAGGCCCTGTGCAAAGGCCCAGGTCACGCACGCCCAGGAAGCCGGCCTTGAGGACCGGGTAGGGGTCACTATAGGGGAGGGCGGCCAAGAGTCTGCCCCTGGCCTCTCAAGTTTCAACTTTTCGGGGAAAGTGGCCTGGGGGCGGATCATTCCTCATGGCTAAAATGGAAGCAATCCCGACGTCCATCACGGATGAACTTAGACACAAAATGCGGCCTATCCGTCACGTAGAATACTATTCAGCCACAAAAAGGAGCAAGCTACTAATCCATGTTACATGGATGAACCTTGAAAACATTACACTGAGTGAAAGGAGCCAGTCATGAAAGGCCACACGTTATGTGATTACATTCATATGTAATTCCCAGAAAAGGCAAATTATAGAGACAGGAAGTAGATTGAGTTACAGTTATCTGGCGCGGGGGCCGGGTGGGAGATGGGGGAGAAGGTTAGGGTCTCTTTGGGGAGGTGATGAAAAGATCCTAAAAATGTGTGACCGTCACACAAATCTGTCACCATACGAAGAACCGCTGACTTGTATACTTTAAATGGATGAAGTGTATGGCATTTGAAAGATGTCTATTATATCTTAACAAAGTCCTTACCAAAAAAGAAGGGGCAGGAGGAGGAGAAGGGTGGGGGAGGAATCTTACATTTCCCCCTCATTCTGTCAAATGAACCTTATGTGAAAGTCCCCCTTCTCCAGAAGGTTTTGGGGAACCCAGCACCCTAAATCTAGCAGCCTGGTCCTCCTCTAGCTGCGCTGGCGGGAGAAGAGGGTGCGGGGAGGGGTCTTGCCTCCCCTGCAGTTAGCGTGGCTCTAGGAGGCAGGGACCTGCAATAAGGGGGTCAGGGCTCTGTGGCCAGTCTGCTGACACGTGGTCACTTCCCATCTCTATGACCTTGGGCAAGTCACTTCACCTCCCCGAGCCTTTGACCTCGGCGGCGCAACCGAGATCAGCGGATCGGAGACGAAGTAGGTGACAGCGTGGGGCTCCCCCGGTGGGCGATCAAGAAAAGGCGGTGGCGCAAGGAAGGTTTGGAACGTCAGGAGCCACCTGAACGAGGCTCATCCCGGGGCAAGAAAACCCCGGTGGGGCGGATGCCACCGGACTCTTCAGGAGCCTAGGGCGAGGGCCGCAGCCTCCAGAGTCGCCCCCGCCCCCGCCCCCGCCGGGGCCCGGAAGGAAGCCAGGGCGGCGGAGGGGCCCCGCGGCCGGACGGGGAGCCGGGGCGAGGGCCGGGAGCCGGGCCCGCAGCCGCCGCGGCTCATCCATCAGCCGGACGAAGAGCAGAGGCGCGCTCTCGGCCCTCTGTTTGCTTTCTCGCCAATTATTGCCGCGCCTCAGCCCCTTTGTTGATACAGTAGTCCGAAAAAGTGCTAATGTTCATTTATCAGGGGGCCCGCCCGGGACTCCGCGAGTTGCGATTCTTCCCAAAATATAAACACGGGGCGAGCGTCCCAGACAGAAACCCCCATCTGTTTCCCCGGCGCGGGCCGAGAGCGAGGCGTTGTTGAAGATAAAGCCGCGGATAACGTCGCCTGTCTCCAATGGACGTCTCCCTGGCGCATTAATGACATTCCCGGTTATAGTTCCAGCTTATCTTTCAATTAATCATATATACCTTTTTCGGCCGGCCGGGCTGACGGCAGGAACCGGAGGCCGCTCGGGCCGCGCCGATCGCTTTTCAATTAATAATATTTTATGTGCGCAGAATGCGCTCGAGTCGTCCTGGAATTCGGCTCATCTTAAAGCAGCAATTCTTTAAAAGGCAAGAAAATAGACGGATACATTTTAGAGTCTCTCTCTCTCTCTTTCTCTGCCTCCTTTTGTCTCTCTCTCTCTCCGCCTTTCCCTGGGCCGAAGGCTGTTTGTTTGTCCTGCTCCTTTGGCCAAATTGCGGCTTAGAGAGGCGTCCCGGACGGGTCAGCCGCCCCTGGAAAGGAAGAGACCAGGAGGGCTGGAGAATCCGGTTTCGCCCCTCCCCGCCCCCAACCATTTCAACAAATAGTTAAAGAAAACAAAGCCATTTTTACTCACTCAGAAACAGAGAAGACTGCGTAGGAAAAGTTAGAGATTGCCCTTGGACACGTGCAGGTGGAGACCAGGGTGGGGCGCCCCAATTTCGATTTTTGCCCCTACCTATCCGTTTTTGCCACAGTTTTCTCCCTCCAGTAATGCCAAGGCCTGTTTTGGAGCCGAGAGAAATTATGACGGGACTCCCAGGGGGTGGAGGGCAGTAGAAGTTGCTTCAGTTGTCCAAATTGTGGAGAGGGAGGTTCTTTCCTCCCCTTTTCTGGACACCTGACCCACAGGTGTGTCAGCCCAGGAAACCCCCATCTCGGAAATAAGCCGAAATACGAGATAAATCTTCACCGCCTTGATTTGCAGAGCAAATGCTGGGTGGTGTTCCCCCCGCCCCCCACCTCCAGAACTATCTCTTTTAAAGAAAATAAAAAGCCCCACTAAAAACAGGGATCCCGGACGCAGCCTCAATGTTCCCCATTAAACGGTAATATTTCAGGCGTCAGCTCGCACTAATCTTTCAAACTGTCATCGCGGGCCGCCCGGCCAGCCCATTCACTTAACAGCGCTCCCAGGACCCTCGTTCCGAGCTCTTTTCAGCGAGACGTTTAATTGAATCGGATGTGGCTGGTTTGCCAGACGTCACCGCCTGGGTGATAGGCGTCCTCTCCCACTCCCCAAAAAGCGATCTTCAAAGGCGAGGCGGGCCCCTAAAACTAGGTTCGTTGAGAGCAGCGACTGTAACATTGGCCAAACCCTGGCGAGGAAGGGCCAAAGAGAGGCCACGGATGCGCAGACCCGCCCGCGGAGGAGCCTGGTTAGGGGGCTGGGAGGTGGGCGGGGGCAGGGGGTTCCTGCGTCTGGAACCCCCCACATGTGTCTGGAACCCCCCACGTGTGAAACGAGGCATCTCTCCGCAAACCCAACGAAGGGTCCCAGAACCGCGTGTGGCTCGCAAACGCAAGCGAGACTCCGCTCCAGCGGCCCAAGGCCTGATACTGGCAGCTGGCGCCCAGGAGCCGGGGTCGGAGTTCCCCGAGCCTCAGGGTCCCCGCGCGGCTCCAAGGTCTGGCGCCTTAGTTCGGAGGCTACAGGCCCTGCGGGTATGGGTTTGATGAGGGGCTGGGAAGGCCTCCACGTTGGGCCTATGCTTGACTCCACCGGGGCCCTTTTCCGCAGCGCTGCACCAGCCCTCACCGTCCCTCATGAGCAGCCTCAGGTTCATGATCGGGAGGGCAGTCGCCACCGTGTTCCCTTGCTTCGTGCCTTTCCTCTGCGCCTCGGCCTACGTTCTGAAGCCTTAGGCCAGAGCCGGGCCCTCAACTTGCCTTGGGCCCTGTGCGGACTTTTTTCTAATCCAAGCACTTCTTACCCCTGTTTCCAACTCCCCCTTTGCAAGAAACCAAGCCCTCCGAGCCTCCATGCTCGGCAAGTCCCCGCGGCTGCGCTGCGCCTTGCTGGGAAAAAATTGGATGGTGGGAAATCCACGCTTTTCCCCAGAGGTAGGGGAAGGTGACCTTAACCTGGGGCCATTCTTCCGGCCAGAACCTCCCTGAAACGGCACAGCCAGTAGAGCCCCTCACCTCGGAGTTCTGGGGGTGAGGAGGGGACAGAAAAGCTTGTACCCTATCTCCCCAGGAACCCAGAGGAGGAGGTGCTGGGATCCGGCCCGGTAGCTGGTGCTCCCAAATTAATTACTGGAAGATTTGTTCTGCAGAAGATCCCCACTGACCCTGGGCTGAACATTAACACCCCTCCTGCCCTGAGCTTCCCCCACGCGCCTGGCCACTCCACCGCCAGGGTGTCCCCACTGGGGTCTGGCCCAGAGACCTGGAGAGGTCCTTCCCAGCTGGGTTCAGAGGAGCCCCTGGCAGAGGTCTTACAGTAGCCTTACAGCTACTTAGTGTGGACGGGGGAGGGACAGAGGCAGGAATGGTGAGGTCCAGAATGGGGGAAAGTAGGCCGTTGGGAGTCAGGACACCCTAGAAAGCAGCCCTCCTCTGGGAAGCTGTTTACGGGCTGGGGTTCTGGACTTCTTTCATTATGGAGGGGAGGGTCATCTCTCTGGGAGGAGACTGGCAGCGACTGGCGCCCCCTGGAGTTGCGGGTGTGAAACTCCCACACCACAGCCACCCATCTGGCCTTTCTGCGGGACACACCCAAGGCGCCTGGGAAGGAGGGGACTGCAGGGGCAGCACTGACCCCCGCAGCCAAGTCAGACAGAGGCCCGCATTGTCTTGAATCTGACCCTCGTGCCGTCACCCCGAGCAACACCCCTTCTTGTTTTTTTCAGACTCTCCCCACTCAGATACCTTCAGCACTACCGCCTTTAAGGCTCCTGGACATGACATCCCCACCCGGCTCCCCTCCCAGCCCTTCACTCTGCCATTCTGTTTCAGGTGCTGAGGAATATTTCTTCAAATCCCCCATCCGCCCTGGATTCGGAGAAGAATCAAGCTCTTCCCTGTGAATGCGTCCTGGTGGGGTTTTCAGGTGAACACTGCGGAGACATCTCAGGCTGCAGAAGCAAAAAAAAAAAAAAGAGCCTTCCTAGCGTGTTGCGGCCCCTTTAAAAAGCTGAGCAGGATTTTTTTTTTTTAGCCTAATGACTATATTAGGTGACACAAAACTGCTCATCGTTCCTGTCAACACAGCCCCTGGCCCAATGGCAGGCTGAGTCCCCCTCCTCCGGCCTGATCCCGCCTCCGCCGTCCCAGAGCCCCGCACTACCTGCCGCCTGGCCACAACTGGAGTGGGAAGGCGGGTGCGCGGGCGGGAGGGCGGCGGGCACCATGCAGGGAGGCTGCCGGGGGCCGTGGGCAGCGCGGCTCACTGCCGCCCACCTGGCGTGGTGAGACGCGCGCTGCCACCATGTTCCCCAGCCCTGCCCTCGCACCCACGCCGTTTTCAGTCAAAGACATCCTGAACCTGGAGCAGCAGCAGCGTGGCCTGGCCTCCGGGGAGCTCTCGGCGCGCCTGGAGGCCACCCTGGCGCCCGCCTCCTGCATGCTGGCCGCCTTCAAGCCCGAGGCCTACGCGGGGCCCGAGGCCTCTGTGCCCGGCCTCCCGGAGCTGCGCACCGAGTTGGGCCCCGAGCCCTCGCCAGCCAAGTGCCCGCCTGCCTTCTCAGCCGCCCCCGCCTTCTATCCGCGTGCCTACGGTGACCCCGACCCTGCTAAAGACCTTCGAGCGGATAAAAAAGGTAAGGAGGAAACCCAAGACCCTTCCCCCTTCTAAATCGATGTTGTCCCCAAACCCCGCCGCCAATAAAGTCTGGGTGGAGGAGACTCCGGCGCCAGGGCTGAGGGCCGAGTTCAGGGGCCTGGGAGTGTGAGAAGGGACCGTGTAGCCAGGGCCCCGGCGCCCCACATCCAATCGGGGGTTTAGAGAAAAATTCTAGGTTGAGATGGTCAGAAACAAGAGACGAAGTGTGTTTTGGGGCCTAACAAAGCCCCAGGCGGCGGCAGCCCTGCTCCTGGGTCTGTTTACGTTGAGCAACCGATTTGCGGTAGCAGACAGAACAGAGAGAGATTCTCTGTAACAGTGGTTTTTTTAAATCTCTTTTGGATATGGGGGTCTTTTCTTGAGGACCCGAGGAAAATCCACGAACAAATTAAAATGCTGCACACAAGATGTGCTTTTACGCACACTTGGAGGAGGGTCCAGGACCTTGAACCCAACCATCACCCGCGTTTCTGGGGCTTTTCCTCCTTTGTTCCAAGAGAGCGTAGTCTTGGGAACGAGGCCTCGATTTTAAAGCTGGAATACTGCGGACTGTCAGGATTCTAACTCACTATCCATGGTTTTCCAGCCCAATTTCCCCATGCGCTCAGGGCCGAGAAGTTCTGCTCTGGAAAAAGTTAGAAAAGGCCGGGCAAAGGGTGCGGGGCCGCAGAGGAGATGACTGGGGAGGTGGCCTCATCACCCTGCGCCCGCGCGCCATGCCAGAAGCGGGGGAGGCTGACCCACCACGAAAGAGAGCGCATCGGTGACGCCTTGGCTCCACGCGGGGTCCGCGAAAGCCGGGGCGGCCGGGGGCGCCGGGAGAAGGGCTGCTGTGAGCCCAGAGAGCATCCTCGTGTGAGCCTAGAAAGGTTTGTCTAAGAGCACAGAGAAGGCCCGGAACGGATGCTGGCGGGCACGGCGGGCTGAAGTGCTTGCTACCGATTGGAATTCCAACGCGAGCTCCCGGGCAGGGCAGATTCTGCGGCCGCCTGCCCACCTCGCGGCCTCTGGACGCTGCACAACCCCCGAGCCAGTTTCTAGGGGATGGGAGGGGGGCTTAGGTCATCAAACCAGCACCTCTTGGCCTTCTCTTTCTACGCTTCCGTAATTTCGAGATGATGCGACTTACCCTGAGTGAGGACTCGCGTCCCTTCACCTAACCAAAGCAGCCCCAATCTAACCCACTACAGTGCCGCCCCCGGGGTTTATTTTCTTTGCAGCCTGAAATCTTGAATCACTCTCCAGCCTCCGCACCACAGTGTGAACTACCAGAGGGCAGGGAGCGCCCTTGTTTTGTTCTCCAGCGCCTAGAGCCATGCCTGGCACACAGTAGGCATTAGAGAAATGCCGACTGTGGAGCGGAAACCCAGCCGCCCGCGGCGCGCAGTGCACGGGCAGGGGGAGCCGCCGCCAAGCTCGGAGTCTCACCAACTAGGGCCCATTCCCCGCTGGGGCTCCGCGGGCCCGGCCGTTCTGACCCAGCGTCTCTCTGCCTCTCTGTGCCCCACAGAGCTGTGCGCGCTGCAGAAGGCAGCGGAGCTGGAGAAGCCGGAGGCGGACGGCGCGGAGCGACCCCGGGCGCGACGGCGGAGGAAGCCGCGCGTGCTTTTCTCGCAGGCGCAGGTCTACGAGCTGGAGCGGCGCTTCAAGCAGCAGCGGTACCTGTCGGCCCCCGAGCGCGACCAGCTGGCCAGCGTGCTGAAGCTCACGTCCACGCAGGTCAAGATCTGGTTCCAGAACCGGCGCTACAAGTGCAAGCGGCAGCGGCAGGACCAGACTCTGGAGCTGGTGGGGCTGCCCCCGCCGCCGCCGCCGCCCGCGCGCAGGATCGCGGTGCCGGTGCTGGTGCGCGACGGCAAGCCCTGCCTCGGGGACTCGGCGCCCTACGCGCCCGCCTACGGCGTGGGCCTCAACGCCTACGGCTACAACGCCTACCCCGCCTACCCGGGTTACGGCGGCGCGGCCTGCAGCCCCGGCTACAGCTGCGCCGCTGCTTACCCGGCCGGGCCGCCCCCGGCGCAGTCGGCTACGGCCGCGGCCAACAACAACTTCGTGAACTTCGGCGTCGGGGACTTGAACGCGGTGCAGAGCCCCGGGATTCCGCAGGGCAACTCGGGAGTGTCTGCGCTGCACGGTATCCGCGCCTGGTAGGGAAGGGACCTGCCCGGGACGCTCCCGACGGATCCCACCTCCACCGAAGGGCACCGATCCTCGCGGGGAGGGAGGGCTGCGGACTCCCCGCTTGCAGCCCTCGGGTTCACATTCTCTCTCGCAGAGGCCTCGGGGCTTCCCGCACCCCACGTGCCTTTGTCCCTACGCGGGAGAGTTTGTAGCCGAGTTTGCAGCTTGCGGTGAATGGTCCCGCACCCTGGTGCCTTAGCCCTCGGCCGCAGCGTGCACTCCGAGCGCCCACGGGCATCCCCAGCGGGCCGAACACTGGCCAGTCAGGACTGGGAGCCCGGGCGCGCCGGGCCTGAGATCGGGCCGCCTTTCCGCAGCCTGGGCCCGGCGCCCGGGCACTTGCTGCCTTGCCGCCGCCCACCCACCCGTATTTATGTTTTTACCTGTTGCTGTAAGTAATGAGACCCCCCCTTCCCATTAAAGAGAGTGCGCTGACCCGGCACGTGTGCTTCTTTCCGCTTGCGGCGCGTCAGACTCTGAAGCTGGGGGCAGAGGCCGCCCCTGCGGGTCTTGAGGCGCATTCCCTGAGCAAAGCGGTGCCACTGCCAAACCACGTTGCGTCGGTTGTTGGGCACTTTCGGGGACTGTCTCTTGTAACCTTCAACGACGCAGGAAGGTGGTCCTGTTGTTAAAGGGATAGTGGACTGAGCCTCGGGGAGGTTTAATGACCTGCCTAGGGCAAAGCGCCAGCACTGGTGGACCTGCGTGCGGTTCGGCTCGGGTCTCCCCGGAGAGATGGAGGCGGTCCGCGCACAGTTCGCCTCCGTTAGCCCTGCTGTGCGCCGGGCGCTGTTCCAGGTGCTCGGCGGTACACGGACAGCAAGCGGACTCCCGGGCCCTGTGGGACAGAAGGGCACCACAGCTCACCTCGCTTAGTGGGAGAAGTGCCTTAGTCCGTTTGACAGATGAAGAGCTGAGACCCACGGTCCTTGTTAAGCTCCCCAGAGCCCTCCGGCCCAGCGGCACTCTGGCCTAAGCAGCTGGGGTCCCGCAGCCAGAGTCTCACCCGCTGCCCAGCTGGGCAGAGGGCAGAACCTGGACCACAAAGAGATGCCCTACGGCCACGGACCACGATCACCCCAGCAGTGGCTGAGCCAGGTGACTTTACGTGGTTAGGGAACCTGCTTCCCCAGCCCACTGATGTCCTCCTCTCCTCTGGGCGTCTCATGGCCTGCGCCCTGGTCCTGACTGACAAACGCTACCTCGGTGCAGGGTTTACAGAAGCGGGAGCCCAGACGAGGCCAAACAGTCTAAAAGCCCACTCACTGGTTGCGGGCCGGGCTGGCCGCATGCCTCCGACCCGTTGTCTGTGCAGTGAAGGCAGCGGGAAAACTGCGCCCTGAGCCGGGGTCCCCGGTCCACAGGTGCTGAGGCCTGACCGCCAGCTCCTCCACCCACCGGCCCCAGCGCTGGGAGGAACCGCCGGTTCTTAAAAAGGGAGGAAAGCGGGTGGGAGCCGGGGCTTTCAGTTTTCGCAAAATAACGGTGTTCTGTGAACATTTTTTCTGGGAAGTGCTGGGGTGGCCGCCTAGGGTGTGGGACATCGGGTGGCCAGAGCTCTGGGTGGCACTCAGAACACTGCTCGTGGCGTCCAGGGACCAAGCGAGGCTCCGTGCGCCCCTGCGGCCCGGTTAACAGTCGCGCAGCCAGGCCTGGTGCTGTCCCGCTGTGGCGCCGGGGACCGGGACTGAGCATCACTGCCCCGCGCCCGGCCTGCCGCGTGGTCTTTGGATAAGTGCTGCCGCCAACCTCGCCTCAGCCGCCCAGGGGGGAGGGGCGATGCCAGGAGACTCTAAGCCGCGCAAGGCACTGCGCCACGCAGGGTGGCGGGGTAGCGCAGGCTCGCGGTCCACCACCACGGCCGCAGTGCTGTGGGCCTGGCTGGGGGAAAGCAGGGCACAGGGCTGAGCTCGGGTCTGGGTTCTGGGCCCTGACTTGAATCCCCTCTGTTGTGACGTCCGAGCCAGGCTTGCGAGGGCCGCGGGGAGAGGGGTGTGTTCAGCTCCTGGGCCTAGAACCCGGCTGCGAGCCTGGAGCGCGTCGAGCCCTCTCTGCCGTTCTCGGTGATGCGAGCCCTGGTCCTTTCTGGAGGAAGAGTACCCTGAGGCTCCGCCGAGCCACCAGAAGCTGGGCACTCTCCCACCAGGCACCCCCGGCCCCGCAGCCGAAGCAGGCAGCCTAGCTCACTCAGCCGCCGAGACTCTCCCCCCGGAATTTCCCCTCCTTGGCACTCGCTGGTAAGCAGATCAGTGTGTCCGCCCAGGACCCTGTGGGGTCCCGCACACCCGAGGGTCTTCCTCATCCCACAGAGGCCTGTGGCACTGGCCGAAACAGTCAGTACTTCTCTTGGTTCTCGCTATCCCTCGAGGAATTTCCTATGGCGCCTTTCTCTCTGCCCCATCCCTCAGGGACCAGCTAAGCGACGGACACCCAGGTCTGTCACAGGTGAGTAACAATGGCTGGCTGGCACTGGGCGCCCTGAATGCCAGTTAAATACTTTACAGTTCTCTAATCTAACTCATCTTCATTTGCAAGCCAGGAAACTGAGGACCAGAGGTCAAGGTCAATCCATGGTCAAGGTCATACATTTTCTGAGAGCTGAGCTGGGAAGCCCAATGGCCACACACCGAAGGGCGGAGGGGATGTCCCTGGGGGCAGGGACATGTTTAAGAAGCAGTGTTCCTCTCAGAAAGATGCGGAGGGACCCTGCTTAGGGCGCCAACCCAGCCGACCCCGCGCTCTCACCAGTGGGGTGAAGGTCTCAGGCTTCACATCCACTTTGGGGCCTACTTAGCGCACAGAGCTCTGGGAAACGCATGGCAGCTCTTGGGGGTGCAAGGTCAGGAGTGCCCTAAACTAACCACTCCCCTGCTGGGCGATCCCGCCCCAAATGAAATCTGTAGTGTTTGTTTGGTTTTTCGATTATTACATAAGCAATGCGTGCAGAGTGAGAAAACGAAGCCAGGATGGAGAGATGGGAAACAGAAGAACCGTGAGTGCCTTCCCGGTGGCAAAGCACCTGGAGACTGGTGTGGTGCGGGCGGTTCGGTGCGCCCGGATTGCCAAGGGATCTAGAGCCGGGCTAGCTGTATTTAACAATTTAAACAATCAAATAACCACACGCCATGCAGGAAAAATAGTAAGAGCTAAACCGCGGCGTTAAAAAGAAAGAAGCCGGCTCCCTGGGATAGGGTGGGGCCCTTCACCAGCGGGCAGAGGAGAGGGGTCCCGGGATGGAGAGACCAGGCCACCGTGTGCTCCCCCATCTCATCCCTCCCCCTCCCAGAAGTCCTTTCACTGCACCCCCAGCCAGCAGCAACGGGTGTTGCCAAATCAGAATAGCTTCCATCTTTTTATTTTGTATAGATTTCCCCTCAACTCCATCGATGTTGTGTGTGGCAACACCGGTATTTACGAGAACGTGCAGACTCCACCCACGTGCTGCAGTCCCCACCTCCTCCGGGAAGTATTCCAGGCTCAAGGGCTGCACCTGGACAGGAGGGGCCACCCCAAAGCCCCCAGGTCTTGCTGACTTCCCCTCTAGACTGGACTCCTGGAAAAGAGGGTGGCTTGGATTTCATGGACTTATCACTCATGGAGCTCACCAGAAGCCTGGCACTGTCCTGAGCTCTTTACAAAGGGAACTCGTCCAGCCCTCCCTCACACCTTTGAGGAGACAGATGAGCTAATCGGGGGCCCAGAGAGGAGTAACTTGCCCAGAGTCACACAGCAGGCAGTGCCACAGCTGCTTAAAAACCCAGCAGTCTGGCTCCTGAGTCCCAGAGCACACTGTTTTTCCATCCCTGGCTCAAAGCGTAGACACCAAGACCAACTTAATCAATTTGTCAATTGGCTGAAGAATACAGTAATAATATTAGCTAACAAGTCCGTGAAGATTTTTTGGTGTGAGGCGGAACATGCCCAGCAGGTGGCACAATTCTTCTTCACTTGGGCCACAGAGAGAAGTGACTCACCCAGGACCACACAGTGGGGAGGCATGGCTGCCAGGGTTCCAGGCGGACAGTCCGCTGCCTCCCAGGAGAGCTTACCGAAGTGAGCAGCCCTGCCATGCTGGTCACCCAGAGCCACCACGGGGTGCATGGGATTGGGTGCAGATCACTGCCCAACACCTGTTCTTGCCTACTGCGTGCCAGGCCCCGGGGCCCCCTGCGGATCCTGCGACAGTCATTCTATCATTTCCCAAGGAGGGAACTGAAACAAAAAGAAGCTGAGGACATTGCTACTGGAGCCACGCTGGTTGTGTGGACTGGGGGAGGGGGGAGGGGGAGGGGAGGGGTCCCACTGTATCCAGGTGGTTCCACCGGAGCCCTGGCTCTTTGAATCACTGTCCGCAGTTCACAAACTTGCCCAAGGACACAAACCGCAGGAGGCTGGGATATACTCAACCCCCTGCCTGCCTGGCTCAGTGAACAGAACTCCCCCCGATGGG
This sequence comes from Sturnira hondurensis, assembly GCF_014824575.4. Lineage (NCBI taxonomy): Eukaryota > Metazoa > Chordata > Mammalia > Chiroptera > Phyllostomidae > Sturnira > Sturnira hondurensis. The sequence goes on along the minus strand of NW_028082364.1, from coordinate 3,099,187 downwards.
CCTGCAAACCACACTGGTGGGCAGGCGATTGGCCGGTTGGAGAACTGTGCCTCTCAGAGGCCCCAGACCCGCAGGCTCCAGGGGCAGTGGGAGTCAGATTTCCCCTCCCCAGGCCCCGCTCGCCCATCCTGGGATGGCTGTGCGTTTGCTGCGATCCAGTGGCCCCAGCACAAGCCCCGGGACTGGGCAGGTGGGGGAGGGCGGAGGGAGGAGAGCGGAGAGGGAGAAGTCCCCTGGGACACACACACACACACACACACACACACACACACACACACTGGTCTCTGCTGGACCACGGAGTCATCCCTGTGGCTTATGCAGCCCAGTGCCTGGCAGTGCCACATGGGAGAGGAGAAAGATTTGCCCAAAGACATTCCGTCTGTTCTGGGGACCCACAGGCTGGGGAGTAGGGGCATACCTGGCGCCAGGGGCGTTTCCAGTGCAAGGCCCTCCCCTGGCCCCCTGTCTGCGTAGGGTCCTCAAAGTCTCATCATCAGCTGATCGCCCTGGACTCCACTTTATAGATGAAGAAAGTGAGGCTTGAAGAGTTTTCATCGTTTTCCCTGTCCCGCATCTATGCAGGCAGCAGCCCAGCCGAGTTCTAACACCAAACTCTCCTCCTTCCAGTACAGCCCCAACTACCGGCATCCCACCCACACACCAACTTGCAGAAATCCCATTGGCTCACATTAGCTCCGCCTATCCCCCAAAACTGGTCTCCTCTGTTTTCAGCCTTTAAAAAATATATATTTTATTTATTTATTTATTTACTTATAGACAGAAGGGAAGAGAGGGGGAGAAACCTCAGTGTATGGTTGCCTCTCATACGCCCCCTACTGGAGATTCAGCCCGAAACCCAGGCATGTGCTCTTACTGGGAATCAAACCAGCGACCCTTTGGTTTACAGGCCCGCACTCAATCTAGTGAGCCACATCAGCCGAGCTGTCCTCAGCTTTTCAGGGCAGGTTTGTCACACAAGCCTGGCACACTCCTGCCTCAGGGCCTTGGCACTGGTTGTTTCCTTTGCCCGTCAGCACAGTGCAACTCTATAAGGCTATTTAATTGTAAAATGAAAAAATAAATATCACAAAGGACGTGGGATTTTAATTTTAAAATAGACAAAGGACTTGAATAGACATTTCTCCAAAGAAGAGATACAAATAGCCAATAAGCACATGAAAAGCTACTCAACATCACTAATCATTAGGGAAATGCGAATCAAAGCCACTGTGAGATACCATTTCACAGCCATTAGGGCGGCAGTTATTTAAAAAAACACACACACACACAAAACCAGAAAACAACAAGTGCTGGTGATGACGTGGAGAAACAGGAACCTTCACCCATTACTGGTGGGAAGGTGAACCGGTGCGGCTGCTGTGAGGAGCAAGAAGGCAGTTCCTCAGAAATGGAAATAAGGAGTAATCATCCAACCCAGCAATTCCACCTCGGGGTCTGCAACCAAAAGAAGTAGAAGCAGGGACTCCAACAGATGGCCGTGCGCCGATGTCCACAGCGACATCACTCGGTGGATCGGAGCGAGTAGCAGGGGCAGCCCGCATCCGTTGACGGACGGAGGAGGCGACAGACCGCAGCCCACAGTGCCCACAGTGGAACAGTACTCAGCCGTAAAAAGGAAGGACGTCCTGACACAGGCTGCCACATGGATGAACCTCAATGACATCATGTGAACTGACATAAGCCAGACACAAGATGACAAATGCTGGATGTTCCCACCCCCAGGGTCAGAGTCACGGAGATGGAAAGCAGACTGGTGGGACCCGAGGGGCTGAGCGGGGGAGGGGGAGTGAGTGTGTCACGGGGACTGAGTCTCCGTTTGGGAAGATGAGAAAGTTCTGGAAACAATGGTGCCGATCAGTGCACAACAGTGTGTGTTTATGGCCACTGAACTAACTGCACGCTGAAACCGAGTTAAATGGTGAATACTATGTTATAAACATTTGACCCCAATTTTTAAAATTAAGTCCCAAAATTAAAAAGAAAGAAAAAGAGGCAGACTTTCTGGAAGCCGAGGAAAGCGTCCGTCCATCTGCACCTGTGACAACAGGCAGGCAAGGACCTGTGGGCTGAGCCCGGCTCATGGAAGAGGAGAAAGTTCCAAAGAGACAGATTGGGTATCCAGGTGACGAGCGGTTTCAGGAAGACTGACGAAGCTTTTCCAGGCAAGCCCGTGACCGTGGAGATGAAGGGCGTCCTGAGCTGTGACACAGCCTCGTCAGAGGAACGTGACGCCCCCAGCCCCACCATCAACTCCCGATGCGTGTCCGTTCCTGCTAGGACCTAGTGTGCAAATGCAGTGACGGCCAGATCTGTGAGGCGAAAGGGCATTCACAGGACTTACGTTTGAGGCCTGGTGTCTGTACCTTCACATTCCAAGGCCTCCCTGCCTCACCCCGGCCCTGGACCACTGTCTTCAGAAAACAAGGAGTTTGTGGAAAAAAAACGAAGCCCACTAGCCCAGCGGTTCTCAAACAGAACCCTCGGTCTCAGGAACCCTTCACAGTTCTTAAAATTATTGAGGATTCCAAAGGGCCTTAGATTGGGTCAAATCTATCTATCAATATTTACCATATCAGAAATTAAAAGTGCTACCTTTAAAAAAGTCAGCTGATTCATGTTAAGCTGGCAATAAGCTCATTACGTGGTGTCCAGGTAGAGGGTGCGTGGACAGCTGAGAAAGGCGTTGCCAGGTGGACAAACAGAAGCAGACCCTCACGTTAGGTGTGGGGTTCTGAGAAAAGGAGGGCCAGACCTCCACCACCAGACAAAAATACCCTCTGAGATGGGAGACTTTAAATGGAGCTGAAGTGTGGTGACCTCCAGAAACTGGGTAGAAGTTCCCATCGATTGTAGGTTTTTCTAGCAATGTTGTATTTCTCCACTCGGGGTGGGGGGGGTGTTGCTTTATTACTGTAAAACCTCCCGTAGACGTGTTTTATTCCTCATTCTGTCTGTATATCTAACGATTTTTAAATGTTTAGAAAAATTTTCCAGTGCACCAAAGGTGGGGGTGGGTGGAGGAGTAGGATGGGGGCGGGGCTGGCTGGAGAGGCTGATGGGTCCCTGGGTCCCAGGTCTCTGCCCCCCCCCACCCAGTGCAGATGTCATGTCCACACCTATACTTCCCCGCCTGTGGCACCTGCCTTGAGGAGTGGGACACTAGCAGATATGACAGGGCAGAGGCTTGGCATGTGCTTTCAGGGGGGCCTTGCTGTCTTGTGCCTGTGCCACCGCCATGGGAAGAGGCTGCTCCGAGGGTCCCCTGGTCTGGGACGGGGGGAGCAGTCAGAGCAGGCCTGGACCCAGCCAGTGGCCCAGGCCGATCCATCCCCCGCCTCAGCCAGACTTCAGCCAACCCAGAGATGTGGGAAAGGGAAGAGTGGGTGATTTTCAGCCCCTGGACTGGTGTGTGTGGGGGGGTGTCTCCCAGCACCCCCGTGGATTTGGCCACCTAGGAGAAGGCCACAGTGAGAAGCCGGGATTTGATTCCAAGGGGAGAAGCCAGCTGGAGGAGCGCCAGCGACACCTTGGAGGCCGGCCTTTCGCCCTGGGTCTCCGCAGCAGGCGTGGTGTGACGAGGGCCCTTCACGCACACTGGGTTTGTCCTCCTGTGGGCACCAGGCGTGACCACACGTCCCCACCACCTCACAGTCAGCATGGCCTTGGGGAGTGGTTGGGAGTGGACGCCCCCGGGTGGCAGCATCCCTCACTTCCCCTCTGCTAGGGCAGCCAGGGCCCCTCTCACTCCGTCCACTTCTCTCCCCTGCCAGTGCCCCCACCCAGGTCTGGGTTCCTTAGCTCCTGCTTGGTGACCACAGTGGCCTCCCGGCTGTCCCCTGCTTTCCCACACATGCCCCTGCGTCAGACAGAATAATGGCCCCCAACCATGGCCTTGTCCTAACCCCCAGAGCTGTGGCTATGCTACATCATAGGGCAGACCAGAGCATGCCCACACGTGGGATGAGGTTAAGGGCCTCGAGGTGGGAAGACGATTCTGGATTATCGGGGGGGGGGGGGGGGGGGGGGGGNGGGGGGGGGGGGGGGGGGGGGGGGGGGGGGCGGCGGTCACTGGCATCCTCAGGGTCCTTAAAAGAGGCAGCACCTCTCGAACCAGAACAGGCAACCTCCGGAAGGACTCAGCCCCTCCGACCCCCTGATTTTAGGGTCCTGACCCCCAGAACCGAAAGATGATCAATGTGTGTGTTGTTTGAAACCACTAAGTTCACGGAAATAGAAAACAAACACATTTCCCTCCAGTCTGTTCTCTGCCCGGCAGCCGGAGGGCTCTGTCAAAACCCAGAAACCGGACGCTGTCACTTCCCTGCCACACAAGACCCCCCCAGGGGTCCCCATTGCACCAGCACCGAAGCCCTGCCCACCTCTCCAGCCCCCTCCCTCACTCCAGGGCAGGGGCTCCAGCCTCCCTTCCACCTCACGCAGGGCCGCCGCCTCCTCTTCCCTCCTCCAAACCAGCCTTGGTCTGGGTGCCCCTCGGCCAGGTCTGCTGCGGGGCACTGCCAGACCACGCACTCCACGAGTGCAGGGACCACGCACGCGATCCTCGTCCACGCTCACAGTGTGGCCGACATCAATGGCACGGAGCCCTTACCCGGTAGAAATACACCGCGGGGGACGTCTCCGCTGGCAGGACACAGAGCAAGGGGCAGAGCCAGGGCCCTGGGCAGGCCTGTCTGGGGCTCATCCTTTCGCTCACCGGACGCCGCTGCTTCTGCAGACACCACTGCCTGGCCTGCGGAAGGTGCTCACGAACATGTGGCGATGAGTGGCCGCTGTCCAGAGGAGCAGCCGCAGGCCTGAGGACGCGGTGGGCCCACAGACCACAGCTGCACCGGTTCAAAGACACCCCCGGGTGAAAATCATTAGGTGACAACACGGACCAGCTCGGGGCCATCTACGGCCCAGCTGTTCCCTGTGCCCCCCAGGCCCCATGGAGGGTAAAGCCCCTCGGAACTGAAACTGAGCCCTCCTTTTTACAGCCCAGGAGGGGGCCCTCGGCCTCACTGGAGAGTGAGGGCTTTTAGCCCTGACAGCGTCCCCTCGAGGAACTGAACTCTTGGCTCCTGCAGGCATCGTCTTCAAAGCCGAGGACCTGGTTTCAGCTCAGCTTGTGCAAGAAGCTGATGGCCCCGGCTCCCGCCAACCAGGTGGCTGGGCCCTGCGTCCCGTGTGGGGTGAGGGGCCGCCGGCTCCCCGCAGCTGTCTGAGCTGTGCGCTGAAAGGCAGCGGCTGGGATTCCTCCTGTCCTTCTTTCATCCACGGCCTCTGGGGCCTGCGGTCCAGAGTCAAGTGCCGGGTGAGCCGCGGGGGCTGCGGCAGGGGAGGCCCCACCAGCCATCGGCTCCCGAGCCCAGACGTTCGGTTCTTTTCATGTCCCTAATCTCTTTACCAGAAACATGGTGGGCTTCGCTCGGGGCCTCGATAGGAGCCGTGCCTTGTTAACGGGCACGGGCACAGAAGGGAATTCCCCACCGAGGCTCTGTGGGCTTTGCTGCCTGGATAGGATGGTGGGAGGGGTGAATGGACATCAGAAGGTGACCGTGGGGGACACCAGAAGCCAGAGACTAGAAGCAGAACATTCTATTAGGCGAAGAAAAAGTCCCTGGATTCGTCAAATTCCTCTGATGGCTGGGAGGCCGGTGTATAGGCCACCAGACAGTGGGTCGCTGCTCTCATGGAGAAAAGATGCCTCCCCCCCCGATTCTGAGACAATGAACTTGGACCCAAATATCTGGCCTTCATTAACAGCGGGATTGCATGTATGTTTGTTTTCTTTCTTCTTTTTGAAGTTTTGCAACAATCAGATAATTCCTTGAAAGACCAAAAAGGTACATTTTATGTTGAAAAACCAACAAATGTCTGGCTGTCCTTGCAAGGGTCCCCGAGCAACCCCAGTGGGTGCTCACCACCACATTTGGCAGACGGTCCTCCCTAGAGGCCCAAATCGGCCGTGAGCCAGGTGGGCCCCAGCCCGGCCTCTGGGGACTGTCTGCAGACAGAAGACCCCAGCTCACCCTGTCCCTGAGAGCCAACCGGTGACCTCGGAGTCGGTGACCTGCCAGTCACTGGACCTTTAGGCTTTCTTATCAGGCAGACTTGTGAGCATCGAGTGAGCTGCCTTGTGTGCCAGCCCCCCCGTCAGGGTCCAGCGCCTGCGCAGCAGCCAGAGGCCCTGGAAAGTCCTGGGTTGGACTCGAAACGGGAACTTGAGCCAGCTTGTCACTCAAGTCCCAGCTTCACAGCTTCTGCCAGGTGCACTCAGCCCTCCTGTGGTCATTCGCTGCCTACGTCCCATCGGGTTCGCTTTGACTCACTGCTCTTACTCTCCTGACCCTGAACAACTCCACTGGTGGGACCACAGCCCCGACATGCCGGCTACCTGTCCCACCGGTCCGCAAAAATCAGTGCTAAACAACGGAGAATCACCCATTTTCTGTGATGCGCCCTGGGCCTGCCAATCACACCACAGGACACACGGATGCACCCCAGGCTGAGAGCTCCGTCCTGCCTCTAAGTGGAGTTGCTGGGTGCTCTGGTGGGCCATAACACAGCAGGGACAAGGGTCCTGCCAGAGAGAGGTCACTGCCTGGGTGGCCAACAACGCCTCACCCTTCTCAGGCCCGCCGTCCCGAGCAAACAGGAATGCCTCCCGCAGGCACAGCGGGCCGCAGAGGCCACTCAGCCAGCAGCAGCCCTGCGCTGTGGCCTGTCCTCTCTGTCCCCAGGGTCACGGCCTAGTCAGTCTCCACTGCCCCCTACCAGCCCAGGATACTGGCTGTCCCTCCAATCCATTCTCCACACAAAGTCCCTTATTCAAAATTCTATCCTGTTTTCCCGTCATTAGCGCCGAGGTTGTCAGCTGGTTGGGTTGGGTTGGGCCTGGGCTGGGTCACGCTGCTTTTCACGAACATGATATACGTGGCTTTTGTGACTATTTCTGAATTGGCTGCAAAGCTCATGGCGGGGGCTCAGAAAGCACCTGGTGGCTTCTCCTCACCGCAACAGCGAGATTCAGGGAGACAGGTTCTGTGCTGGTCCAGAGGATGTCTCATTTTGTCCCACAGTAGGTCCCAGGTGGCCTACTGTGCGCTGGGGCCAGTTACCTCACTTCCCTGGACCCTGTGCTCTTGTCTGTGAGTTGGACTGGGAAGACCCGCATCACAGGGCTGGTGAGACAATTCAACGAGAGACTGGACGTAAGGCTCTGACCTGGCACAGAGCAGGTGTCCATCGGACTTGGTAGCAGAACCACCCGCCCCGGGCCTTGGGGTCCTCCTGTGCATCATCGGGGTCCCGACGGCTTCCCTTACAAGGCTGCCAAAAGCGGCCCTTGGACATGGAAGCGCTCACCCTCGGCAGTCCTCAAAAAATTTGGAAATCGCCCAGTTTAGAGAGCATGGCTGAGCAGAAAGATACGGTGGGTTTGCTGTGCCCGTCCACCAGCCAGCATGCAGCCGTTTTCTGCACCAGGGTTTGCCGAGTGCACCGGTCCACTCTGCTGTCCCAGGGCCCAGGTGACCTTGGTGGTACTCAGCGACCAGAAAGAAAGGTGCAGCGGGCAAGACGGGCCTGGGGGTGGGTGGGTAACGAGCCTGGCTGGGGCGTATGTGACCATCTCACAGCTGGAAAAGAGGGTGCCGGGGGCCCTGCTTTCATGCTGTTCTATATTTACCACCCGCCGCCGCGCAGGGGCCGGGTGTGCGCTGATCCCTGCCCAGCGCCGCCCTGGCTCCCGGGGCGCCCTTATCACTGCACACGGGCGCTTCAGATAAAGAGAGGCTCAGGCGGCAACTTTGCTTTCAGGCTGGACCCTCCACAGGTCAGCGTCCGAATGCGACGCGATAGCCCGAGGCTCCAGCCACCCCACTGGTCCACTCCAGGGCCTGGGTCTCTGCCCCTCCAGGCCGTTCACCTGGAGCTTTCTGAAAGCTTTTGTCCCTCCGATGGCTCACTGTTCATCCGTTCACTCAGGCATGGGCTTAGCCTGTGTTTCAGCCGTGGGGCTGGGGATTCACATTAATAAGCTACATACACGAGCGGCGCTGGCTGGTGTGGCTCAGTGGATAGAGCTCCAGCCTGTGAACCAAAGGGTTGCCAGTTCGATTCCCAGTTGGGCACATGCCTGGTTGGGGGCCAGGTCCCCAGCAAGGGGCGTGCGAGAGGAAACCACACATTGATTGTGTATCTCCCTCTCTTTCTCCCTCCCTTCTTCTCTTCCTCTCTCTCTAAACATAAATGAAAAATCCCCTGGCTGGCTGTGCTCAGTGGATTGAGCACAGGCCTGCGAACCAGAGGATCACGGTTGGGTTCCCAGTCAGGGCACATGCCAGGGTTGCAGGCCGGTTCCCTGCGGGCCAGTTCCCAGGAGGGAATGCACGAAAGGCAACTGTACATTGATGTTTCTCTCCCTCCGCTCTAAAAATAAATAAATAAATACATAATCTTTAAAATATGCATAAATTAAATAAAATAAAATTACTTCCCCCAATAAAATTTTTTTTAAATCTGGGGAAAAAAAGATACAGAAGGAGCCTGCCCCCCAGAAGGAGAGTGCCCCCCACCCTACCCCACCCCCCACTACCCGGCCTGGAGCTTACAGCAAATAAAATAATGACATGTGGAACTGAGTGCTGCTGTCTGTGGAGACAGCAGGAAGACAAGAAAAGGGAGGAACACCTCATGGTGTAGTTGATGGACTGGGGTCCCCAGAGGCCCCCCCCAGTGGAGGAGCATGGCTGCTCGGGCAGCAACCTGGTTATACCCCCCACCTTAGCCCTCACCCCCGTCCCGCTGGCTCAGAGCAGCCTGGGAGCAGAGCCCTGTCTCCGGGGTGGACTCCTCACCCTGGTTGTCATGAATTTGATGGATTGCACTGTGTTCCCCAGAAAGCCATATGAAGTCCTGATGCCCATGACCTCAGAATGTGACCTGATCTGAAAATCAGGTCATGGCTGATGGAACTAGTAAGATGAGGTCATAAAGGTGAACCCTCACCCAATATGACTCATGTTTTTATGAGGAGGGTGAACTGGACACAGAGCCAGCCACGCACCAGGGAAACACTGTGAAGACACAGAGGGGAAGGATGGGCCCGTGACAACGCCATCGAAGACCGGAGTGATGTAGCTCTGAGCCAAGAGACATCCAAGACCGTCTGCAAGCCAGCGAGCGGGAGGCGGCAGGGGAGCGTCCTCCCCCAGAGCCGTGAGGAGGTGGGGCGCGGCCCGTCAGACTGGACTTCAGACTTCGCAGAGCTGTGCGGCAATAACGTCCTTCTGTTTCAAGCTACCTACGCATGTGCCAAAAGACTGACTGGGCAACTACTGTGTGCGGACACTGTGCTCGGCCCTGGGGACACCCCTGGAGGCCCGGAGGCCGGAGGCTGGAGGTGGCAGGACCAGGGCACCCCCATCACGGAGGTGTCTGCGGGCAGGCGGGACATAGGGGCAGCGGCACAGAGGATCCACTGCGCCCTGACGGACAGAGCTGGGGTACGTGAGGCGAGGCCTCCGGGGCGGCCCCCTCCCATCCTCCTGCCCAGCGCAACCACCAGGCTGCCTCCCACAGTGGATGGCGGGCCTCCCTGAGACTGCCCCAGGTGACACTGGTTGGAGTTTGGGGTGTCCCCCAAACCCTTCATCCACATTTCCATCAAAGGGCCCCCCCAGGGCTATCAGGCAGGGTGTGTGTTTGGGAGGTGTGTTTGCCCAGGTCCCCCCAGGCCCAGGCTCACATGTACCCCGTGCCTTGCCCACGTGGAAGCATCCGGGGTTTACATTATCAAAAATGTCCCAACATGAGCCCCCGCACTGGCTCCTGTGTGGCTTGGGCTCCCTCACGGCACGGTGAGCTCCTTACCGACGGCAGAGTTCTCCAGAAGTGGTACGGCCTGTGTTGGTGAACCTGGGGAGTCGTGTAGAACCTCCTCCCCTGCACCCTCTCGGTCAGAGCAGTCCCAGGCCCTCCGACTTCAAGAGGAAGGACAAGGAGCCTCTGGGTGCAGGCGCAAACCCTGCCTCTGGGGGACAAGTGAGGGTCAGAGACTCTGCAGCCACGTCCCCAAACCACCACCACCAGGTACACCCACTGGGCAGGAAACCGGGCTCGCTCACCTGGCTTCCTCCGGTCTGGGTTTTGGGTGTGCCTCCCTTGACCCACCATGCCTGGTCCTCCTCTCAAGCCCAAGATAAGCCTGCATCCCAGCTTGCTGTGGCTGCCTGAGTTTTCCCCAATGGGTGGGATACTGTCACACACCAGGGTGCCACCCAATGGCCAGCTATGGGCTGAGGACCTGGGAAACCCAGAGGGCCACTCTTTCCTAGCTCCCAAAGCTACCATCAAGGCAGATGGCCTCCCAGAATCACTCCTCCGAAGGCGCAGAGCTCCCCGAGGAAACGCAGAGACCCTCCTGGAACTACAGATTCTCGCCTGAGGCCGCTGTCCCCTTGTCCTCTGCTAATGACTCGGCCATCTGTCTCCTACCTCTGAACTATGCTCTGCTGAAGGCAGCACAGACGCCCCAGCTGGGGCTTCAAAGCCAGGAGGATTGAGGGGCCCTAAGCACAGGAATCAGAGCTGCTTGCATTTTTGCAGAGTTCCCGCCCAAATTCATAACTGTGCACGAGCACGGACAGCTGAGCCCCGTCTGCTCCCTTGAAGGGCCGCCTTTGAAGCCAGTGGTGGGGCACAGAGCGAGGGGGCAGCAGGGGCCACACCTGGAAGGGCCACTCTGTTAAAAGGACCCATGAGCACTGCCGGGGGAGTGGGGGCGAGAGGAGAGACAGGAAGGACGTACTCCCAGCGTCAGTGACCTCTGGTCCCCAGGGAAATGGATGACCGTGGGACCGGAGGGCCCTGAGAGTCTGGAAGCCGCTTCTCACTCCATTTGACAAGCTGCAGCCAGACCTTCCCCGGGCGGACAGTGACGGAAGGGAAAGGACCCTGGCTCCTGGGAGGCGGGAGCCCTCCCTTCCTTCCTTCACTCACTCGTTTGTTCTTTTCCTGCTGGGCTCAGCACTGCAGGTGACCGGTGGCTAGGACCGCCACCTGGCTTCAGAAGCAAACTGTTGCCAACCCCACTGGAGCCCCATGACACGGTGGTTTAGGGTAAGAAATACGGATCTGGCCCTGGGGCCCCAGCCCGCACTCAGGCGATGTGTGTGTCTTCTGCCCATAGGAGGCGCTCTGCAGTCCCCCCACCCCCATCGGGCCCTTGTGAGGGAGCGCACCCCCGCTTCCCGCTGGCCTGTCAGAATTGCTGTGATTTCTGATCTCTCTCTCCGGGAACAGCCACAGGGGGCAGGCTCCCAGCCTCATCTTTGAAAAGGTCTTGTCGATTCTGCTATTCCCTTTACACATTACATTAAATGGCTAAGTTCTACAACAGTTCCTGCCAGGACGTTATTGATCTGTTTTTGGAGCTGCATGGGGTTGAGAGGCGAATTTGGGAGAAAAGTTGGCATCGTTACTGCAGAGTCTTCCTACCCGTGGATCCCAGAACGTGTGTGAGATCACTGTGTTTTCTCAATGCTCTTTGTTGGTTTTCTAAGCACATTTTTATAATTTTCTCCATGAAGTCAGGCCCAGCCCAAGGCCCGTCCGACTCAGTCCTGAGCTCCTTATACTCCGCTGTTACATGTGCAGTCTTTCAGATATGTTCTCAGCGCGCTGCTTGTCTTAGGAATGCAAGTTTTCCCATATTGATCTTATACCCAGAAGCCCTGCTGAGTGACAGTAATGAGAATAATAATAATAATAATAATAATAGACTCATTGGACTTTTCCACAGCGCCGACCCAGTTGTCCACAAATAAAACAAAATGAACAACAAAGGTAGTTTGTTTCTTCCCAGTCTGTCCTCACGCTGAACAGCCCCCTGAGAGCCTGCGAGCCTCTGGGATAGGCTGCTGCTGTGCCCACCCCGTTGCGAGCCGCACCAGACGGGGACCACTGAGGTTGGCGGAGGTTCTGACCCTCAGCTTCTTTGCTCCTGGTTACTGGTCGGGTTTCGGCAGGCGTCCCTCACCCCGTGCTGTGCTCAGATGGGGCCTGGTCTTGGGCGGAGCCCCGTGCGGAGCCCAGGGTCAGGCTGACTACCTGCCAAAAGGGTCAAATCCCGGACTCTGGGCGAATGCCACTACTCCCAGCTCGGGGCAAGGCCAGGTCACGGTCAACTGGACGACTGGGGGCAAAGGTAAAACGAAGTCCTGAGGGCCCACCACCTGCACCGGGGTCTGAGGCCTTTGCGGGGAGAAGTGGGGATGGAAGTGGTTCCGCTGTTGGCCAGACTGACGGGGTGGGCTCTTCTCCAGAGGCCGGCCTGGGGGAGGGGGCTGGCCCGCCTGGTCCCTCCCGTGTTGTCTCTCCTCCTCCATTCACAGGGGCTGCCCTGGTAAGGACACATTGGGTTGCAGTAACGAAAACCCAAAGTGAACAAAGTTAATTTGGGGCTGACCAAAATTAGAAAACCAGAGACAGATTTAATTTCAGGTATGGCTGGATCCAGGGACTCAAAAGAAGCTGCCTCTTTGTTCCTCTGTCTATCAGCTCTCCCCCTGGGCAGCCCCCCGCCACCACGAAGACGGCTCCCCAGTAGAGTCAGGACCCTTTCCTCTGAGGTTTTTGATCCCAGATGAACGCTCCCTCCCAACGAAAGGCAGCAGGCACCCAGGCCTGACGCACAGCAGCCTGGCTTTGGTCGTGGGAACAGATCAGCGAGCTGATCACTCTGGCCCCGACGATCCTGGTGACATCTCCAGCCCTGCCGCTGCGGTTGGGTCAGCTCCACCCTCACCACGTGGACAGGCTGAGACCCAGCGGAGACCAGCGGGAGATCTCTTCCCAGAGGAAGGAGAAGGGGTACAGGACAGGCAGGCACGGCGGATGTCCACCACAGACGTTTGCCTCTCAGCGGAGGGCTAAGGGACATTGCTTCCCCTCACAAGGGAAGGGAGCGTGGGTCCTTCTCCCAGACCGTCCCTAACACAGCCAAGTCGCCTCCTCTGTCGTTAGCGAGACCCACGCCCCCATGCCTACGGAAAGGAGAGTGATTCTCCAGGTACGCCAGGGGCTCCCTCACACTCTGCTCACAGCTCTTCCTCCCGGTTCCATCCCCGGAAAATGCCAGGGGGAGAAAGCACTTTCGAGTGCATTGGAACACGCAGGTGAAACGCTGGCCTGGATGTGTTTTGTGGGGAGGGTTGGTCAACCCCTGGGCTGCTAACGTTACTGTTCGAGGGTGTTTCTGCTCCCTGCTTTTCAGGTTTGGGGTTTAGAAAATGGTTAAAGACTGGGTCAGTTGCTGCCACATTCCTGGAAGGCCCTGGGATTACACGTCCACATTTGTTCCTGAGAGGGGCCGATGGCCACGCCTGTGCTTCTGCATGGAAGCGTTTGAAGTCAGGGTGACGCTGGGTAACATGAGCAGCGCGACTGAAAGATGGCTGTAAACATTATCCCCGAGCGCTCACCTCGCTCTGCAAATCCACTTTCCAGAGGGAAGACGTTTGCCACCTCTCTCCCGACCCGGGTGAGTCCGCGCTCTGGACACGGGGGTGCAAATAGCTGAGTCCCCTCTTTCAGTCCCCCAGAAGGGGAGTTGCTGGATCACGCACAATTCTGTTTCATTTTTTTTTTTTGAGGAACTGCCGTATGGTCCTTCCCAGTAAATCCTTTTTATTGCTTTGCAAGATGTAAGTCTCCTTTCTCAGCAGCCCCCTCTCTACCAGTCTCTCTCTTTCTCCTGCCCGCCTCGGCCAAACCTCATGATGGGGTGGTCCACATTCACTGCCCGCCTTGGCCAGCTGCCTGCTGCCTCCAACCCTGCAAACCACTCTGGTGGGTCAGCCAGGCACCCAGGTCTCTGTTCACACCTCAGCCCCCTGGGCCCCAGCGCCCTCCCCAATGCTCCTCGGTCATCATGCCCCCGCAGTTCTTGTCTGCTGGCTCCTTTCCCCCAGCTGCCCTCCAGCATTGCTGCGGCCAGAGTCAGACATGGAGCCTTCTCTCCCCATGCTCTCTGCAAGAGCACCCTGTGGGAGCTCCAGGCCTGAGCCCTGTCCTTGAATCCTCCCAGCAGCCCTAAGAGGTCAATGCCATTGGCAGTCCCTGTGCTCCAGATGAGGAAGCAACGGAGGAGCCCTGCCCCAGGGCAGATGGCCAGGAAGGGTACACTTCCTACCCTGGCCTCTGCCCCTAAAGGCTGAATTTTGACCACCATGCACCGCAGCCCATTGAAAATGCAAGTGGACCGACACCCCAGGCCCCGGGGCTTGGCTGCTGGGGGCTGAGGGCAGGGGTTAACACCCAGCCCTCCCCTCACCCCAGCCTTCATTCCTGACAGCGTCTATCTGGTATCTCTTAGATTAGCCCCCTGCTATTTTTATTCTGCCCTTGCACAGGGAAGGCGAACCCTCAGGCGGGGCCCCAGGGAGCTCGTCAGGAGCCAAGGAAGAGAACAGAGCTTATTTTACTGACTTTTTTTCTCCTTAGGAGCATCTCCAACCAAACCGAGTCATCTGACGCATCGCAGTGAGCAGGGCCCTTCGGCTCCCTGCTCTCCCCAAAGCAAAGGGCAGACACCGTCTTTTCCGAACCCGCTGACCTGTATCGGTTGAAGCTTCACCTTCCGGGACAGTGGGAGGAGGTGTCAAGGAGAGGGGCTTCTGAAGGGAAAGGGGGAAGACAGCCAGCTCCCCCCGCTACGTGTGGGTGGAGGGGGAGCCGGGGCTGTGGGGCAGGAGAATCAGACATCTGAATGGAGGTGGGGAGGGTGGTGGACCCCCACTTAGGAACTACGGATGCTGACCCCCAGAGGTTAAAGCCGTGGGGACATGGGTGGCTTTGCCCTTCAGAGACTCTACAGGGGAGAAGGAAGAGGAGCTATGGCAGCTGGTGTAGAGGGCTGAGTGGGAGACGAAAAAGGCAGAGCGAGCCCAGGAGTTGCAGGAGCAAGAGACAAGCGAGAGTGTTGCTGTCCCAGGTCTCTGGGCAGGACCGGCGGCAAGCAGGGCCTGCAACTGCTGAGAGATGAGGAAGGTGGGGGAAGTGTCCTCCAAATGGGCAGGCTGGAGGCCACCGAAGACCTGGGCAAGACTTGTCTCAGGGACAGTGATGGTGGCAGAAGGCAGATGGCAGTGGACAGGGGGTGGGAGGTGAGGGAAGGGAGCTGTCCCCAGGAGCCAGGCGTGAAGAGGACAGACAGAGCTGTGGCCAGAGGGGACGCAGACGCCACTGTGTCCTGTCCCAGAGAAGCGCTCTCCCTCCAAAGCTTCAGTGGCAGCAGGACATAGGCCCCACTGTCCTCTGTGCTGTTCTGAAGGGTGGGGCCTCACGTTCTGTGCGGTCTCCAGGTGCCTACCACGCAGTGGGAACTCGACAGCTATTGTAATGAGCAAGGGAGCATCCCTGGAAGGAGTCACACACGTCTGTATCTTCCCACGAGGCCAGGTGTGCTCGGGGAGACCCCCCAGTGAGCCAGTAGAGGCACACGCAGGTGACACGCCAAGGAGCTTATGTGACAGAAGCGAGCGGAGGGACGGTCCGGTGTGAAGTCCCGGGCACTGGTGGCATCTGCGGGTGGAGAGGTGGGTGTCCGTCTCAAGCCAGGTGGCTGCAGTGGTGGCCCACGTCTGGTGCAGAGGAAGTCTGGCAGGGCTCCAAGTGTGACCCTGGTGCAGCTAAGCTCAGGTGTGGGTGGTCAGAGATCTGAGTTCTTATAGCCCACGGGGGGCAGACAGGTCCCACCCAGACAGAGTCCTCACCTGTGTCTGGACTTGTGGCTGTGGCCATTCAGGGCCCCTCCTAAGGGCGTTCCTGTGACACCCCTTCCTCAGTCTTGCCATAGCACTTGACATAACTGTCACAGCCGACAGTGACCCCATATGTCCGAAAACTCCACTCTGCTCGTGCGCTGTCCATTTTTGATGACGATAGCTGTGATGATGACAGTGAGGAAGATGCAGGTGAAAAATACAGATTCTTAAAGATAAGATCTCTTGTTGCAGGGATTAAAGGAACAGTTAGGCTCCCCAACATTTGAACTCAGGGCACCTTCTTAGGCCACAGCCACCCCCTGTCACGTTGGCTGGCCCGTCTTCTCTCTTGGTTCTGACTTTGTCCCTATCTGCACTCAGGTCTCTGGGTGGCCCCCTCCAACCTCAGGCCTTTGAGTTCTGCAGGCAGGGACTCCCGGACTTCCCACTGACACTGCCACCTGCCTGCCTGTCCCCACAGAGTGGTGTCTAACAGACACCCCAAACGCCACGTGTCCAAAACCCAACTCCCAATCTTCATTCTCCTTCGGTTGCTTAAGCCAGAAATCTCACATTTTGCTCTCCTTTCTTCAAGAATGATATCTATTCCTTCCGGAAACCCTGTACACTTAATCTTCAAAATACACCCAGAACTCGATGACCTATCTCGGCGTCCCCTGCTGTCAGCCAGCCAGGTGCAAGCCACCATCATCTGCCCCCTGGACAGCGGTGGTTGTCATCCTAACTGGTGTCTCTGCTCTGCCCTGGTCCCCGTCACCTTGTTATTAACCCCTAAATCACAGTAAGTCGCTCCTCTGCTCAAAGCCTTCCCGTGGCTCCTTGGGCCTCTCAGAGCACAAGGCCATTCCTTCCTACACGACCTGTCATGGTTCTGCCCCCGCCCCCACTGTCTCTCTGACCTCCGGGTTACCTCTCCCCGTCCCACCCCACACTCTGCTCTAGACGTGGTGGTTTCCTTGCTACCCCCCAAGTAAACCAGCCATGCTTAGCTTCTTCTAGACCCAGATGGCACGGTGGGGTTTTCCCACGTCATCAAGTCTGGGACACCAGCCGGGGGTCCTGCAATTCCACTCAATTCTGACACCAGCCTCCTGGAGAGGGCATCCTACCCCAGGGGTCGAAGGGTCAGTCCCCCAAGACTGGCCCTGCCCTCTTCAGACGCCAGTCTCAGGTCCCAGTTGTGCCCTGTGCCTCCGACCAACAGGCTACAGGTCGGAGCCTCCCTCCTCTTGCTGGGGCGGCTCCCCACACTCAGAGGCCCTCGCTAGGTCGCTGGTTATCCTAGTAGAGCCTGCAAGTCCAGAACAACATACAGAAGTAAGCTTTGTACATGTGACTTTCCAAACCTAGTATCTGTTTAGAAAAGCAAATAATCCCTAGGAGCATTTCACAGGACTGGCGGGGTTAGTCATCCATAGGCCAAGTCCACGGAGCGAATGTGAACAGTGCCCCCTCCTGGTGGAACGTGGAGCCAGCCACTTCCTGCACAGCCAGCCGGCGGAGGAAGACTTTTCACCCTGGTGGCTGAGTGGGGTTGTGAGATAAAGGTCATCAATGGCACTTCGAAATGAGGCAAATTCAACACTCTTTTCAGGAGGCGAGTAAAAGAGGAATAACGCATCAAGGGAGAATTTTCTGGAGCACAGAGCCCACACACTTCCGTACCGTGAGGAGGATGCTGGCAGTTAGCGGGACGCGGTAAAGGAAGGTGAAGACAAGAAAATCCTGACTTGGTCACACCCACCTGCTGCCCTTACAGCGGGACGCGAGCAGGGACTGCCACCTGGGTCTCATTCTCAGCTCCCACTGGACCGTGCCTATGACACGTGCAGGCTCAGTTTGCACCCGGCACCTTTGGGGGCCAGATGCTGTTTAAGGGTGATATACAGAGTGTAAACGAATACGCACACTTTAACTCAGAACCCCCTATTAAATTAGCAAGGCTGCAGTGCACAGCAGTGGCCTCTGAGTGGCCTCTGAGTGTCCCCTGTAGTGTCCCCTGTAGTGCTCCATGGCTTGGCCCCCTGACGAGCTGGCACTTCAGACCGGAGGCCTTGACCGTGGCCCTGCCGCTCTATAGACCTAAACAGAAGTAGGGATGCCCGGTCGGTTCCGTGGGGCCTCGGGGCCCAGCGGGCTGCATCTGCTCAGTCACACGGAAGTGGCACTCACTACTTTACATTCTCGTTTGGTTCTCAAATCGACAGCAGTGTCTCTATGAACGATGGCTCCCATGGCACAGGCAGGGAAACTGAGGCTTAGTGACGTGAAGTCACTTGCCCAGAACCATGCGGCCCATTAGTAGCAGGGAAGACGCAGGACCCAGTCTCCAAGCCCACTTTCCCCTCTGCCTCCACAGGACCCTTCCCAGGGCCCCCGGGGCTAACCAGAGTGGGGGAGGCTGAGACCCAGGTGCGAGGAGAGCCCAGCGCGTGGCAGGGAGACACTGGCAGCCCCAGCTGGCCGAGCCAGGGCCCCATCCCTTGGCCCCAACAGAACTCGGGCCCAGACAGGCCTCTGCTTATCTCTAGCTTTGCTCTCCTTGGTTATATTTAGCTCAGGACCTCAAAGAGAAAGGCGTGGGCCAGCCCCTGCGACGCCGCACCCCCCGCCAGGCTGCCTCAGCTTCCTCGGCGCTGGGTGGGCACCTCCAGCGGGGCTGGAGAGATACCTCATAAAACCAAACGCATTTCACTCTGTTAAACACAGTCAAGTTTATTCAGGGAATGGACACAAGTATTCATCAGCCTTCTCCCACCAATGCACCTTCCTTCCACCAGATTTGGCATGACGGTGATGGCGGGAGAAGGGGAGGGACATCAAATCCCGGAGGGTGGCCTCTGAGTGTCCCCTGTAGTGCCCCCTGGCTCCTGGAGGCCCTGTGTCCCCACAGGCATCCTGACAACAGGCCTCCTCTTGCTCTGCTCGCCCTTTCAAGGCAGCCACGGGCAAAAACCTGTGGACTGTCTCCACCGACCTGCTGAGCAACTGGAACCGCCTGGGGGAGGTGGTCGCTGGGCAGCCCGGGCCAGAGCTCAGGAGTGTGGCTGGACCCCGACACTGGAGTGCAGAGGGCACACACCAGCTGCTCTCAGACCCTACAAAAATGGGAAGAGCCGCTTTTTTATAATATAGAGAACTGTTGCAAGGAAAAGGGCCAGAGCAAGGAAAATAAGAAGTTTGTCCGTCAGTTCTCGGCGATTATATTTTGTGATGAGCTTCCTTCCCAGCTGGATGGTCCCCGACATGGACTTGAACTCCTCATTGGCATCCAGAATAGTCCGAGAAGAGTTGACTGCAACATAAGAGGTGGGGGGCCCGACTCAGAGACCGCAGAGCAGACAGCACGGAGCCGGCTCTGCGGGCCGGGTCCCCAGGAACGCCGCTCGCTGAAGCAGGCTCCCTGCCCAGGGGGAGCGGCTGCGCAGGGAGACCGTCAGAGGGGTGGTGAACACGAACAGAACAAGCAAAGGCGCTTTCCTAGGTCCTGTCCAGCTCAGGGAAGGACGGGGTCTGTGTACATTCAATGTCGCAGGGCTGTAACCCGGAGTCCCCCGCAGTGGGTGCCCCTGGGAAAAGGCAGAAAGAGGTTCTTCCTCGGCACCGACCCCGACTTTCTGGGGCAGGCGGGCGCTGCTGAAGACCACCAGCCACAAGACCAGCCCAGGCAACCGCAGACCGGCCCTGTGAAGGCCGGGTGGGGACAGGAGCACCCTGCCAGGACCCCTGGCTGCCAGGGCTGCTCACTGAAGGATCGGGAAAGGCTGGGCGCCGCCTCACCACATGCCCTTCCACAAACACGCCCTTCGGTCCAGGACTGGCCACAGCTTTACAGACGGGGCACCTGTGCGCTGGACGCTGTGTGACACCTAAGAGGGGGCACGTGTCCCTCCGGGCCCACTGTGCTCAGGTGCCCACTTCGCCTCTGAGTGTTGGTCTCTGGGCCTAACGCCGGGGAAGGCGATCTACCTGGAGAGATTCTCTCACAAAGTAAAACAAGCCACTGTCTGGACACCCCAAAGGGAAACGTGTTACGTGGAGCGGCAAGGTGGGGTCGTGGTGTGGGAGTGCCCCGGCTCGGTGAGGAGGGAGAGCACGGCAGCAGTCAGATGCATGTGCCCTGAGTGCTCGGAGACCTGAGGAGCACACGAGAGGCGCCGGCAACAGTGGTGACCTCTGCGGAGTGGACCTGGGGGTCAGGGCTCAGAAAGTGGCCGGAGGGTGGCTGCCTTTCTACTTCCCTCTCCGACCGCCCAGGGCCGCGCCATCCAACAGGGCAGCCACCAGACGCACGGCACCTGCGCGTGTGAGGCTCGGCCAACCGGGACTGCGTGTGTCTGCACGCGAGACGGTCCCAGAGACTCGTGTGAAGGACACAGGTGGGCAGAGTGTCTCAGGAAGTCTCCTGTCACTTGCATGTTGAGATGGCAACATCCGGCAGGCAACAGGCTACAGGGAACACGTGGTCCAAGTCGACCTCACGCTCCATTTCACTGCTTCTGATGCGCCCCCTCCACGTCCCCTCCACGCCCCCTCTGCGGCTCACGCTGTTTCTTTTGGACACGGCCGCCTGGCGAACCTCTCCTTAACCACCTAGCTTGGATTACCTTCCCACACAAGGAAAAACGAACAAAAGAAACTGCTGGAAGAAACAGAGAAGCACTCGGAAAGAGCAGATCTGGGGAAGAAACGAACACTAAGAAAGCTCCCCCTCGGCTCTCTGTCCCCAGGCCTCTGTGTTTCAAACACCTACGTAAAAACCTGTCAAGTACAAGCCTGACAGGCCCTGCTCTGTCAGCGTTCCCTGCAGGGTGCGTGAAGCACCACAGGGGCAGACGGAAGAGCGTCACGAAACCCCATGTGCGCGTCACCCCCACGCCAGCACCACCGACTGCCCAGCGATCCCGTCCCCTGCTGCCCCACCAGCAAAGCCCAGATATTACGTGGTGGTGGCTTTTTCAAAAAAACACTATGGCTTTCACCAGCTTTTAAATCAAACTGAATTCGTGAACCATAAAGAAAAGATTAAGAATCCCATTCTTATTTTTCAACAGCTCTCTCTCCTACAAAATGTGCCCCAAGAACAGTCCTCAACACCCTGGAAATCCTCAGCATCTGTGCTCCCTGCCTACCCCCAAAACACATCGTCTGCTTCTGATGCATGTGTCGGGCGGGGCTGGCTGTCGCCTGCATCGGAGCAGAAAAGCCTTGGCTCAAAGGCCACATGTGTCCCCTTTCCCATGTCCCCAAGGCCTCTCCCAAGGCTCAGGCCACGCCACAGCGCATACTTAGATGAGTGACCGGCTGGTTCTGGGCCTAGAAGCCCAGGTAAGTTCCAAACACAGGGAGTGGCCTTGGGGACGAGCTGCTGGCGTTCCTGCCACGTCTGCCTGTCTGCACGGTGCACTGAAAAAGGTGGTTCGAGACCCAGGGTACTTTTTAGGGCGGTGGTGGTGCTGTGGCTTGGTTTCTCTCGTTTTCCGTCTCAAGAGTCCTTTAGAGGGACACGGCGAGGGGTTTTTGATGCCTAGGATTTGTCTCCACATCACCCAGGCGGGGCTCGGTGAGGACAGAGCTGAGACGGGACTGGCCTTGCGCTGACAACTGCTGAAGCTGGGTGTTGGCTCCGGGGGGTTCCTGCACCCCCTCCCCCAATTTTGTCTCTGTGTGAAATCTTCCAAAAGTGCCTCAAGGAGCAAACCCTCGTCCTGTTTCCCACGCAGAGGGCCCTGGAGGGGACCGACTCTCTTTCTCAGCAGACGCCATGAGCAAGCTCTGGGGAGACCCCGACGGCCCCAGGCAGCCTCTTCGGTGCCCCCGACTGTTCGTTTCACAGGGAGCTCACAGTAAACACCGCACCGGGGAGTGTGCGGTGGGCCCAAGGCCTAGCAGACAAGCTGGCCACCGATCTCCCTGGGTAACAGTCCCCAAACAGCAGCCTGACTGGTCCTAAGAGCCCCGCCGCCCTGCTTGCTGCCGCCCACACTGCAGATCTCTCATTTTGCCCACAAGCCCCTGGGAGTGCGGCTGTGGGGAAACTGGCCAACGGGGGTGCACAGCTGCAGCAACTGGGGGGCAGCAGGAGCAGCACACCTCGCTCTGGGGAAACCAGCCACCACAGAAGTGACACACCACACAAATGAGGAAGCTGCGGGGGAGGCAGAGGGGCCCGGGGCAGCTGCCGGGGCAGGGACCCCGCTGCCGCGCCCCAGGAGAGGCGTCCCGCTCCAGGCCCGGCTTTACCTAGCGTCTGCATGGCCTCCTCGCTCTGCTGCACCTGCTGGGACATCATCCTGCTGATGCCCATGAGGCTCTCCGTGATGCCGCTGGACGTCTGGGCCAGGCTCTCCTTGGTGGTTTTCCTACAAGCGCAGAGCAGGAGGAGGGTGTCAACGAAAGCCCGGCTGCAACAAAGTCCCGTGTGCAAAGGAGACCCCGTGCTTTCACCTCCCAAATCCACAGGTTTCTTAAATGTTCACGGCCAGTGCCGACAAGGCTGTGCGGAGCCCACACTTACAGACTGCGGGGAGGGCCGTCCCCGGTGCTGCCTTCGTAACAGAGACAGTTACCTTTGCCTCAAGGGGTCTCTTCCCTGGAGAAGTTCTGCTTTCTCTAGATTGTCGATTGCGATTTTGCAAGTGAGATTCGCTTTCCTCCAGGACGTCTGATTGCTGGGATCAGAAGGGGCACGCGTGAGCTTCTGCTGACTCCGCCAGGCTGACAGTTCCAGTCCCAGCAGGTCTTCCTTCGGCAGAGCGGGGGAGCGATGGGGAAGGGCACGGGGTGGCCCACGGGGTCCGCAACCCCCCCACCACTTCCTCCTGTGGGCTGCCCTGGCACTTCTGGACCCCAGGCGCCTCTAGATGTTCTCCGACTGCCCACCACTGTCTCTGAGCCCCAGGCAGCCCGAGGGGGCAGCCCGGCCCTGGCACAGCTCTTCGTAGCCTGCAGGCCTCCCGAGGTGAGGGCACCCTACAAAGCCCTCCACGGAGGACACGAGGCCCGTGCTGTCCACCGCGCTCTCCCACCTCGCTGCCCTGCCCGGGCACCGCTTGGCTCTGCTCGAGAACCAGCCCCTGCCCACGTTTGCGTCCCCAGGGCCGACACCAGCAATCTCAGGTGGCATATATTGTAAGAAGACAAATCATAAAAAGGCAGCTTCCCTCAATATTTCTTCACGGTCCGCTACTCTTTCCACACCACAGGCAGATTGCGATGACACAGACACACTGACCCAGCGGGGCCCGCTGTGACCTGATTTATTTACACGCCTTCCTTCCGCACCCTGGGAGGGCCTGTGCCAATCTGGTGAGCAGCGGCCTGGAGTTAACAAGGCAGCCTTTGCTGCCGGCCTAGAGAGAGGGAGGGGGCCCGCCCAGAACCCAGCCCTGCTCCAGAACTCACGCGCAGCGCGCGGGCTCACGTCTACTGCACTAACCCCCAAAACATTTCCGGTCAGTGGAGACTACGCAAATGGACAGGGTGCTTTTCTACCCGTGCCCCAAGGGTGAGAGTCGGCAGACAAGCTCCTGGCACCTCAACAGCGTCCACCATGCCGTTTCATACCTGATACTTAAAAAGAATCAGTGATGTCTAGGCTGGGGCGGCTCAGTGGACAGAGAGCCGGCCTGTGGACTGAAATGGAACCAGTTCAATTCCCAGTCAGGGCGCAGGCCTGGGTTGCCAGCCGGTTCCCCACTTGGGGGCGTGCAAGAGGCAACCTATCCATGTTTCTCTCCCTCTTTCTCACTCCATTCCCCTCTCTCTCTAAAAATGAATAAATAAAATCTTTAAAATAAAAAGAATCGGTGACACGTTCCAGCCATTACTGAGATGGGTCTGCTGTGCCCAGCGCCGCAGAGCTGAGGGCTGCCGTGCCCGCCCCCGGGGCTCACACGCACCGGACGGACAGACAGAGAGAGCCGTACTCATCACTGTGAAGTGTGACAGCAGGCGGCCCAGCGTGCATGGCCACTGTTTCCACACAGTTGCCGAGGCCTTAATTTACGGCCTTCCTTCCTCTGCCCTCGAGCTCCACAGCACGATGGCCATTCTCAACCTTAAACTCGACTTTGTCCAGCATAACTTGCTACACTTTGTAGCAGGTGTCCTCTTTACTCAAGTGTTTATCATCGGAGCACCCTCAGTGGCCTTGGGAAGCGCGAGTCCTCACAACACAAAGTGGCACCACTGAGCTGAACACTTTAACACTGGTGGCATGTACCCTCCCCCCACCGCTTGGCTTGGACTAGCCCCCAGCACGCCCACGCCCTGGTCAGCCCGTCTCCTCCTGACTGGTGGGCGTTACAAACACAGCTGCCGTCAGCCGGGAAGCGCACCACTCAAACCAGAAGCAGAGCCACAGACCAGCATGGATGAGGCCAAGCCCGACAACTAACGAGGACGCAGAGAAGGCCCAGGAGGAGGGTGGCCTAGCAGGGGCTTTACAGGAGAACCATCCGGCACCCAACCAGAGGGCTGGGAGGGGTGACGGAGCCCGCAGACAGCTCTGCAATGAAAACCCTCCTGTGACGGTGGCGCAAAAGTCAGATGTGGAGGGACAGGTATGATTTCGTGCCGCCACACAATTTTGTTGGAAAAGCCCCCCAATTCAATGCCAAGAAATGGCACAGACTTCCAATTACACAATCAAGTATTAGTCCACAGCCACAATAACCTCAATTTTATAGAACATAAGCTTAGGTACATTCCCTGGTTTCACTTTTTAAGATAAAGTCCCACTCAAAATTTTCTCAACTTTGGTCCATCTTTTTAAAGAAATGTATTATTATTATTATTAATCCTCACCTGAAGACATGCTCATTGATTTCAGAGAGGGGAAGGGAGGAAGAGGGAGGGAGAGAGGGAGAGAAACATCAATGTGAGAGAGAAACATGGATCGGTTGCCTCTTGTATGTACCCTGACCAGGAACTGAACCCACAACCCAGGCATGTGCCCTGACCAGGAATCAAACCCATGATGTTTTGGTTTACAGGACAAAGCTACAACCAACTGAACCACACAGGTCAGGGCTGGTCCATCTTAAATGTGTTCACTTTTAATTGACTTCTTCTGGTACCAATTCTCCTTAGATAAAAAGGTCCTGTGTTGCCCTCGCTGGTATAGCTCAACAGATTGAGCACGAGACTGCAAAGCAAAGGGTCACTGGTTCAATTCCTGGTCAGGGTATGTGCCTGGGTTGCAGGCCAGGTCCCCAGTAGGGGGCGTGCAAGAGGCAACCACACTGATGTTTCTCTCCCTCTCTTTCTCCCTCCCTTCTTAGCTCTGTAAAAATAAATTTAAAAAAAAAATCTAAAAAAAAGAAAAGGTCCCATATTACAATAGCAACCATTTTTTTGGTTTCGTTTTAAAAATGTAAAATACAGTGTAACATTAAATACGCTTTTGCAAAACTATGCCCAGTTCCACCTACGCAACAGCTCCTGCTGCCCTTTTCTTTGGAAATCACTGCTCTGGAGAGAACATTCAGTCCGTTTATTAAAGATACAGTCAAGTCACTAAGCCCAGGTTTCGTAGGCAAAACAGGCACAAGCCTCCCAGGAAGGAACACGCAGGACGCGCGTGCGCCAGCAGAGGCCACTGGCGGGGGGCAGGCCACCTACCTGAGCATCTGCTTTTTGTGGTTCTCCACCTCCTGGAGCAGCGCCTGCTTCTCCGACTCTTTGTCCTGCTCTTTGGCCAACTGCTCAAGCTCCTATAGGGGAGAGCGGCTCTGTGATAAAATGACTTTAAAGCCAATACAGAAACCAGAGAGCACTTCCATCTGCAACCGGGTCAGAGCCAGCACATGAAGACCCTCCCCGAGCAGGACCCCTGGGGTGTCCTGCCAGGTGGAACACAGCAAAGGTCCTTTGAAACGCACAGCTAAGTTAGCAGGACAGTAAGGACAAGCCCAAGACCCCACGGTGAGGAGGAGATTCAGCCAGCGAGGTCGGCCTGTGAGTGGGGCGTGGCCACCCTGGAGCGGGGCGGCCTCACGGGACACAGCACGGGCCTGAAAGGAAGAGGGACAAAAGCACTAAATGGGGGACTGACCCTGTTCTCAGACTTCTCGGGAATAACTAGAACTGCCTGCTTCCTGAAATGCCCTTGAACGTCCCTCTGGGAAGGAACACACAGGACACAGGCACACCGCTCCGAGGGGCCAATGGACAGTCTTTCTCCAGCTTCAGGGCGGACTGTCTCCCTGTGCTGAGCAGCAACAGCTGCTGGCTTGGTACCTGGGGCCACACAACATGAAAGCACGAGTCTTTACACTCCGTTTGCACACGCAGGGAGACGGGGTGCCCAACTCTCACCCAGAGAAGGGCAGACCCCTGCCACCCACATTATCTCACTGAAGGCACAGCAGCAGAAACACCTACACTATTCAACCCAGTACTTCTCCCCTGGTTGTTTTTGAGACGGCACATAGGAGGTCTGTCCGGAAAGTATCCAGCCATGCGCCATGGAAAATGCAGGCATTTATAGAAGACACAGGATACAAGAAACACCGTACCCAGAACAATGACACCTCAGTCCCCTTCAAAGCAGGCACCGTGTACCTAAACTGAGTTCTCCCAGTCTCCATCAGCTGCCCCATTGTATTTTCCTGATCTCTTTCAAGGTCTGAAATCTCTTCCCTTTCAAAGGTGATTTTAGTTTGAGGGGAAAAAAGTCACAGGGCACCAAATCTGGGCTGTAGGGGGGCTGAGTCACCTGGGTGATCTGATGTTTCCCCCCAAAATGGGCACCAGACGTGATGTGTGAGTGGGCACACTGTCGTGATGAAGCTGCTAATCACCAGTTGCCCACAGCAGCGGCCTTCTGAATCATCCGAATAGTTTCCACACAGGAATATGCAAGCTTCACGAAAAAGCTGATGCAGATTCATTGCTCTACTCACTCAGTCATTGAAGGTGACACCACACAGTGCACATGCTCACTCAACAGAGTCTACTGTCCCACTGACCAGTACAGTGAAGTCGTCACTGTTCACGCATGTGCATTCCAGCCCACTCGCCTCGGCTGCCAGGTTGCACAGATGTCTGCAAACTGTTCTCCTTATGTTAACAATGGCTGGACTCTTTCCAGACAGACCTCACGTACCAGAGTTGAACACAGGAGCACGGTATGTGCATATGATGTGACTGGTGATGGCAAAACAGAAAGGAAGAGGCTGGGCAAAGCAACAGCCTGAAAAAAACCCCTGGGCGACACTGGTGATGGACTGGGCTGAATGGGCTGGACAGAGTGGTGGAGAAAAGGAAGTAGCTCAAGTGACCTCAGAGTTTTTAAGTCAGATATTCTGAGGACAATGGCGTCCCTGCAATCCACTTAGCACAGCTGACAGTGCCCTGTACTATAGAGTGTCCAGTCTTAACCTGGACATCAGGTCAGGACAGCTACAAACACAACACATCTAAACATTCGCTTTAGAACCCGGACAGCTCGCAGGCCGAGGTCAGCCCTAGGGCCCGGGCCCCATCCTTGCACTCCACTCCTGGGTCTCCGCTCCTGGGTCTCCATCCTGCCGCCGCTCACCTGGATCCTGTGCCGCAACTCTCGAAACTTCTCTTTCACTCTAGTGTTCAGTTCAGTAAGTGCGCCCAGTGGTCCCGGACAATCCCGAACATCCTAGGAGACATTGAAGAGATGAGGGGACTTTCTCAAGGCAAGGCAAGGCAATGACATGGACTCCAGCTGTACAGGGACCGCAACCCAGGCTGGCCCCTGGCTGCAGTCCCTCCTGATCGGTGCTGTCTCCCTCTGCAACACAAGCAAACACGTTACTGTTCACACGTCCCTCCTCCCTCTCTAAATTCAGTTTGAGTAGGTCATGTAAAGAGAGAAGAGACACACCTCTGCCCTGACTTATTAGTTCCTAAAGTTTAACGAAATACCCCCTGGTGAGTACGAAAGCTTTAAAGTAGCTATGGGTCCGACTAAAATAGAAATTCCAAACTGGTACTAAAAACTTAAGGTCTTTGAAAACTGGGGCGCTAAATTCCTGGCATCGTATGACAAGACTAACTTCAATCTGATTTGACAAACCATCTATTATAAATCACTGTGTTTACAGACATATTCAAGGACACCTTTAGAATTTGTTTCTGGACAGTCCAAATTATTGGAGCCAGATTTCAGAGCAGGCCCTGGGGCTGGACTATGTGGATTCAGATTCTGGCTGTGTATTTATTAACTGTGCAACCTTGGGGGGAAAATCACTTGATTTCTCTGAGCCTCAGTTTCCTCATCACATTACCTACTTCACAGACCAAGTATGTACCTCTAAAACGTGCAGCCAGGGAGCTGGAACACAGTGAGGGTGTAATGAATCCAGCTATCACCGACCTTTTTCATTAGGTTTTAGAAATAGCCCAGTGTTTTGTAGCTTACACACAGGAGAAGGAAAGTTCAAGAAGTTGAAATGATTGCATCGTTTCCTCACTTGCCCTCTGGCTTACTCATTAAATCACACTCCCTGGTGCCATATGGTAAACCACTAACTTGGTTGATTTTGCATCTGGTTTCCATGGTGGCCCTACTGTCCTTCACTCTTTGCCCCAGCTAGTTGCAAACTCTGAATCCGTATCTAATGTTTAATAGCATTCGCTGGAAATGGAAATGATCTGCCCAAACCAAGGTCTGAAACTCTTGGTTTCTTTCTATTAAACTTAAGGAAACATTCCCAACTCTTGCCTATGCCAATTGACTTATTGCACTATCCTTCTGCCCTTAAATGGCTTAAGCAAGCCAAAGCACCTCAATGACCTAAGTCCCTCCTCTAGGCTAACTCCCGGTTCTGCCACTAACTGCTTTCAGGTTCGGTCCTTGCCGGTTCACTGATTTCCTCATTTACAAAAACCACAAGTACGTCCAGGTGACGTTCATTTCACCCGGTCCCTCCCGTGCACTGTGGCCTTGGGTGCCACCTGGCACCAGATCCGTCGGAGCCGGCCAGCAGGGGGCGGGGCTAATGCCGCCAGAACGCTACCGAACGGTGGGGAGCGCCGTATCAGAAGGCGAGGCTCAACGCGGTGACAGATACCCTGTGAAGTGGTCCAGGGCAAGACACACTCAGGGGTCCGGATGGGAGGGACCAAGCGGGGCCAAAAAAGCGAACCCTGGTCAGGGGCGAGGGAAGCGGTGTCCCGGAAAAGGGCGAGCCAACGGCACGTGGATGAAGGCATAAGGCCAAAGGTCAAGAGGAAGGAACCAAAAGGGGTTAGAGAACAGGCAGCCGGCCATATAGCCGGGCCAACGACCAGGGAGACTTGACCGAGTAGGGAAAGCTCGGGAGTGACACCGTGAAGTTCATATGAAACCAGCGGAGCTCGCGTTTAGAGCAGTGGGAGCCCAGCAGGGGCCCCGGGAATCAGTACCTGGATAAGCGCCTTCACCTCCAAGTCAAATTTGACAATCTCTTGGTTGCATATTCGGACGTGGACATCTTGGGTAGCCGCCATGTTTGAGACACCGGCTACGGGCAGCGGCGGTGGCCAAGTGCAAACGCGTTTTCTCGCCTCCCGGACTTGCTACAGCGCCCCCTAGAGACTGGCCTAAAGCCAGCGAGAGTGGCGGTGCCGAGTCTTGGGGACTTTTCCCTACATGTCACGGTGAAATCGTTCTCGCCTCTTGTTGTGGTCCCCCAAAAACGGAGAAGAAGAGAAGAGAACGTTCTTGATATTTCAAGAACGCTCTCACAGTGGCCTCTCCCCATCTTCCGCCGATCAGCCATTCTGACGATTACAGATTTTTTGCATTGAGGTTTGGGGGCGGAGGGGAGACTGGAAGAAAAGTCCCAATTGGGATGCCTCTGGAAGGTGGCATGGACACATCTTTATATTTCTTTAAGTTTTCTCGTATGTTTCATATTGTACAGTGAACCCGCATCACGTCTCCGTGCCTCGGTGCCCTCAGAGGCCACCTGGTGGTACGCACGCAGTCGGCTGGAGGATTCAGTAAGATAAGCCCTGAAAAGTCCCCAGCACAGTGTGGAGAGGTGGCTCTGGGAAGAACGCAGTGCGCGCTGGCTGCTAGTATGATGTTACTGACATTTTGGAAGCACTTCCTATGTGCCAAGCACGTTGTATTAACTACTATATGTGTACCATCTAACTTAACTCTCACAACCGCCCCATGAGATAGGATCATCCCCATTTTACACACGAGGAAGCCGGCGCAAGGCTCGATCGTTGCCCAGCGCAAATGGAATCGCCCGGTCCAAGGACATGGGCATTTAAGCATTCCGATCCATGCCACCGAACTGCTCCCCACAGAGGTCCTATCTGTGGGGGTTTACACTCCCACCGGCATGTGTTACCAATGCCTGCTTCCCACGGCCTTGGCAACCTGGCACGTTAAACACTGGGATTTTTGCCAATCTGATTAAGTGAACAATGCCATTTTAAAATTTGCATTTCTTACCATGAATGAGGTTGAGAGTTATTTGTATTTATTGTCTGCCTGTTCCTCTATCGGGTTGTTGGTCTTCTGTCAATTCCCAGGAGCCCTTTCTATATTAGGATTAGCCCTTAGCCATGAACTTTCCTTAGTCTATAGAATTTTGAATTGGCTTGGTGTGTTTTCGGCCTTAAAGGTTGTTGTTTTTTGGTTTGGGGGTTGTTGTTGTTGTGGGTTTTTTTGCTTTATTTTTGTTTTACACAGAATTTATCTATGTGAACAACACAAAGTGTTGTTCCAACACTATTTTCTGAATAATCCACCTTTTTCTTGCTGGCTCAGGATGCCACGTTTACCATACTAAATTCTTATGCTGGATGTAGTTCTGTTCTGTTGGCCTGTCTAGTCATTCATGCACCAAAATGTCATTTTTTCAAGATTTTATTTACTTTAGAGAGAGGGGAGGGAGAATGAAAGAAACATCAGTGTGTGGTTGCCTCTCACGCGCCCCTTGTTGGGGACCTGGCCCACAACCCAGGCACGTGCCCTCACTGGGAATCAAACTGGCGACCCTTTGGTTCAACATGTTTAATTATTACAGTTTTATGTTTTAATATCTGTTAGGGATTAAACGCCCCCTTCCCTCCAGCATCTCCCACCTATTATTTTTCCCCATGTGAACATAGGTTTTGGGGTTTTTTAAACCCTATCAATATGTCCTTATTGGGATGGCACTGAATTTTCTATTTAATGTAGGACCGACAGCTTTATTTACTGCTCCTGTTCAAGAACTTGGTCTGTCTTTGCATTTGTTCAAATTTTCTGTATCTTTCATGGTATTTTCAAGATTTCTTTAGACCTTACACATTGTGTTGATTCTAAGATTAAAATTTCTTGAAGAATCGGAAGTTCACATTATTCAGGTTAAACACCTGGCTCTTCAAACAGAAGGTCCCTGCCCTGGCTGGTGTAGCTCAGTGGATTGAGCACAGGCCTGCGAACCAGAGGATCATGGTTCAATTCCCAGTCAGGACACATGCCTGGGTTGCAGGCCAGTTTCCTGCAGGCCAATTCCCAGCAGGGGATGCACAAAAAGCAACCATACATCAGTTTCTCTCCCTCCCTCCTTCCCCTCTAAAGGTAAATAAATAAATAAAATCTTTAAAAAAAAGTTTTTAAAAAAACTTTTCAAAACAGAAGCTCCCTGTATTGGACAGTGGAGAAGCTCCAAGTCTGCAAGCCGCAGATCTGCCCATGTGACCTTGGGCCTCTCTGACGTCATGCTTCTTGCTGGAAATTCCTATGTAATCAACAGTCCCCAACTGCATCTCTCCGCAATTAAAGAACACACAGCTCCCCTTTTCTCCACCCTTCAACACAGTCCCTTCTATCAAAATGACCCAACTCTAAACTAGATGTCCTCTCTGAGGGATAGGTCCACAATATGGTGACCCACACTCCCAAACTGCCAACGCTGTTCAGTTCCCATCACCTTTACCCACTGATCCTGAGATTAGCATTTGGTTTCTACCTCTGCTAGGTGTTGGCTTTAGTTCTTTCTGCTTTTCTGATTCTAAGCCCCTTATTTCTCTCCTACACAGACATCTATCCCAATACTGCCCCGTCCCGGGCCCGGTCCCTTAGAGGTGAGGATGGACCATCTCTGAGCCCAGCAAGCAGACTGGAGTTTGCACTGGAGTTCCACATCACATAAGTCGGGTCTGCGCAAAGCGCCCTCATCTATACCTTGTCTGATGACTGCCCACCTGGCTGCTGAGAGCAGCAGCAGAGTTCCCCGATGGGACAGCACCTAGCAGGGGCTTCCCAGATGCCGCCCTAACCTTCTGGGACTTTCTCTTTCTTGCTGTTCCGAACCTTCCAGCTGGACACTAAAGGACTCCCCGACTACTGTTTTCCCCGGTGGCCAAGGAGTTCTCGAGTCAGTGAGCAGCCCACCCAACTGCGCACCACTCACTGAAGGGCTAGTTCCCCAAGAGCCAGCCTGACCTGGCCCACCTAGCTCCTTCAAGGCCCTGGACTGTGGTGGAGGCTTCCGTAAGGCGTGGTCTTGAGAGGCTAAGTCCTGAAGCAGACTTAGTTCATGGGACACCATGTCCACTATGCTTCCTGACAGCCTCCAGGTCACTCAAATGAAGCCAAAAGAACTTTTCCAAGGCTCTAGGGAGGTCAGCAATGCGAGCCCATCAGTCCCTCCCTATGCACCCCAGCAGATGAGGCACCTGCATCCTGTGTAATGACTGTGTAATTATTCTGAGGTCCTGTCCACATGCTACCCCCTCTCCATCCACCGTGCCCGCTGTGGTCTAGAAGACCCTGGCGGTCTAATCTTCTCTTCAGGGCCCAGCAGCTGGCACAAGTCTTGGCACAAGGACAAGTTTGTTCGTTAGCTGAAGGTATACAAGGCCACGGAGGGGTTCACTCAGGTCCCCGACTTAGGCTCTAGGTATTCTTACTTAAGAGACTCAAAATATTTCTCTCAGAAAGCTCACTTGCCCAAAGCATTGAAGAGGAGAAGTATAAACTGTGCTCCAAGCTATAAAGAATGCAAATATTTACGAATAAGTAATCCTCCTGCGTAACAGCTAAATATCTCCCTAGTTCTCTGCTGTCTTCCGTTTGGAATTTCTTGGCAGTGGGTTGTTCAAAGTGGACGGCTGCCTTGGTGAGCCCCAGGGAAGCCACAGAGACCGGATGGCGAAAACAGGAGGCGAGCAAGTCAATACCTTTTCTTTCCAACGTTTTTTTTTTTATTTTAAATTACAAAGGACGTTGCATACACGGATGAAATCTGTGACTAGAAGTGCCGAGGGGACTGGGAGCGGACAGAACACAAAGGCAACACGTGAATTGCCTTTTCTCCGGAAAAGAAAAACTGCACAACTATTAACCGACATGTAATAGGATAATTTTTAAACAGCTCATGCGTCAACAAGATAAAACTCTTTCTAGACAAAAGACAAGACTGAATCCAATAAAAAGTTTCATAGCTCCGGGGGGGGGGGGACAAAATGACAGAATAGGACAGCATGACAAAGGGGATCCTACGCAGCTATGCAAGAGAGGTTGCCACATGGTATGAACAAATGCCTTGAATTCTTGCCCTTCTACTCTTCTCTTGTGACTTCTTATGCGAGGTCAGCCTTCGCGTGGCTGCGAGCCACAAACGCCAAGTTCTAGGCCAAATCCCAGGGAGAGAAGGTAAAAGAGGCAGGCAGTGGAATACAGCATCATAAAAAATGGCGTAGGAAGGCAGACACCACACACACACACACACACACACACGCACGCACACACGCACACGCATTTCTGTTACTTGGTTCTGGGAGAAAAACAAAAGGGCGAGACACAGTAGTCAGTCAGTCCCACTCCCACCCGCCCGGAGTTTAATGAACGACACCACTGTGACCAAAGGGGCAAACACAGTTCACCCAAACTTGGCACCCGACACCCCCAACTTTGATGTTCTGTGCGAATCACCCAGTCTCCGAAACACTGTATCTGGAAGTAGTTTGAAGGTTCTGTTCCCTCATGACTACCCCCAAATCTCTCTTTTCTGAAACAAAAATGGCAATTTGGCAGAATTCAATCCCCAGGTGTAATTGCTACAACTTCAGTCAGTTTATTAAGCAGGAGGGCGATGCTTCAACACATGACCCCACGTGCCTGCGGGCGTGTAAGACGTTCAGTGGTGCATTTCACCGTCTCTCCCCCCGCCAAGTGTTTATTCCTTAAAACGAAACAACCATCCCTACCGGGGACGTTCACGGTTACACCCCAAAGTGTTTGAAATAGTAAAAAATACATGGAGTCATCTTCTCATAATGCCCTTATTAAGATTACAAAGATTACAAAAGAATCCACAAGTATCACGGCACTGTGTGAGACTGGTCTGTCATGATTCGAGGGAAGAACGAGACCGGAGTTTTGTGCAGAGCTGTGGACACGGCCTCAGTTCCCTGGGAAATGCTATTCCACAACGGACTTCACTAGGACGTCGACCGGAACCTGTCGTTTCCACACTAGAGCACAAGTCGATGCATCCTCGAAATTCAAGTTTCAAGATTTGGAGAGACGCTAACATTCTGTTACACACTTAACTAGAAAATACTTAAAACAAAATTTCAGGAAGACTGTACAAAGAAAGGGAACGTAAGGTTTTGTTAATTTCTGCTGAAGGCAACTGGAATTCGTCTCTTAGAAAGTTAACTAAATCTTAGCAGCTAAAATATTTTTACATGTGTGGAATAAAGAAAAGCACATCCATTCTTGACATTTTGGTGAATAAACTAACAGCTTTATTAATGAAGGCAAACATCAGATAATTGTATGAATATTATATATATATATAAAAAAGAAATCCAAACTAACAGCATTGTATTTCAAAAGTACTGTACTTCTGTTTTCTTTTAAAGAGACTTGTCATCTGTTTTATAAAACAAACAAAAACGGGTACTCTTCTAAAAAATTCCGGAAAAATGAAATAGTCAACTTCAAGCTGATGAAGAGGACACGCCTTTCTTTAAATGCAGACTATTGCGATGAAGCAAATAAAGTCGAGCATCAGAAAGAAGATGTATGACAAGCGGATGAAAGTCGGAAAGTCAAAGGGATGTAGTGAAATCACCGCTCGTCGTTCCCTCTCCTATTCAAAGACCACTCAAAACTGGTCTTCCGTACAAATATAAAAGAACTAGGAAGAGAGGGAGTTCGAAACCATACCCATCTGAAAACCTTCATGATGTTTTTAGAATAGCTTTGATTCTCTTACCGAAAAGGTCGGAGTGAAAGATTTAGAAAGTGCAAGGGAATGAGATGGTTTGTTTTCATGTACAAGTAAGGCACAATATAAAGCCACATCATAATCTGTCATGAAGAATATAGGAAGGGACAAGAATCATACATGGTACAAGAGAACAGGCAATCATATTGACTGGGAAAGTGTGGCACCCAATTCAAAACTCAGACAAGATCTTAACAAGAACAACTGGACAGCATGCTTTCATTATGGAGACAAACTCTATAAAGAATCCAGTGTATCTGAAATGAGGAAGAACGTTTTTTGTTTTTTTTTATGGTTTTTTTTGTTTTGTTTTATTTTTAAATCATAGTACTACTAGAGTCAAAGTCTCTATAATTGCTTTTGGAACAATGAGTTCATCTGAGGTGATTTCACAATGCCTTCACTGAAAGTAAGATTCTGGACGTCATTATGAGTAATCTGTATACCATGTATGAACAACACAGAAAACCTTTAGAGAGCTCTTCTCTAATGATCTTCACCCAAAAATACATGCCACAATCGCAAAAACAGAACACGTACAATTGCTGGGGTTTTACATCACCCTTATAAGAGCTGTTTGTGGTGCATTAAACACACATGTTGAATGACAACAGAGGAAGCAGATTATTACTGGCATTAAAGTACAACCATTCCTAGACGGTTTTAAATGCCACAGAGTCCCCTGGTTAAAATGTAAAGCTGCACAGCTTGCCTATGTCACCTTCATGGTCAAGTTAAAACAGCAAGAGGATTTAACCTGCACTCTACATTTTACTGCCAGGTTTTTATTTAGATCAAGTATCGCTGCAGCATTCTGACCAGCCCAGATTTAGCAGCAAATGGCAGGAATCATATAAAATGCAAATTTTTTAACAAAGTGCTTTTCTAAGATATACATACATATATAAATAGGTACAAAATAAAGTGTCAACATTAAAAAGCTCAACTATTTAAAAGCTTTCAACTATTTAACTTAAGGAGTACATATAAAACACTGAAATGCAAGGATATGGAATCTACCAAACAGATTCAAAGTCTTTTTTTGAAATGCAAGACCCCAAAATCAAATTCTGGTTTGCAGAGAGGAAGAAAGTATCAAAAACCAGAATCCCTAACAGAGCAGCCGGAAAGGGGCAGTTTCAGAAGCCTCGTCAGCTGAATCTCCATCACAGAGGGACTCCCCGATGGCAAAACTGCCGTGTTTTGGAATCCGTTTTCATTTGCTGGATACATTCTGTCAAAACTTTACACACTTCCAAGTCACAAACCTGTGCTTTGCCTTCTCCCACCTAAAAAGGGGAAACTTCAAACAATGAGCTCACATTCTATTCCACCATCAGATCTGAGCTTATCGTCTGTTGAGTGTGAACGCACTAGCCGGGCACACTTCCACCAAGCACACCGCAAACTCTGGTGTGTCACAGTGCACGATGTCAAAGAAGCGTGTGAAGCGTCGCTTGGGTATTACTACGTGTTTTAGACTCAGACCTTTGTAAGCTAGAGCTTCGTGTGCAGTCGCTTAC
This sequence comes from Sturnira hondurensis, assembly GCF_014824575.4. Lineage (NCBI taxonomy): Eukaryota > Metazoa > Chordata > Mammalia > Chiroptera > Phyllostomidae > Sturnira > Sturnira hondurensis. The sequence goes on along the minus strand of NW_028082364.1, from coordinate 3,062,644 downwards.
AAATGCGTGGGGGTGGGAGGAGTAAAAGGAAGGAAATACACGATACACACAAACTATAATTATGGAATAAATTCTCCAACGGGTAATGGAGAACTGGGTACTCTCTCAGCAGCTAGGTCTGAAATTTTTGGTATTTTTTTTTCTGGCTAGGTAGGAATTATTTTTTTACATATAGTTTTAAGCTACCAGATTTCAGAGTTCAAACCACAAGGTCTGAGAATAACACAGTAAGAGAGAGACAGGCTGGGAAGGTCTGGGGGAAGGGTTACGATGCCGCCTTGACACAGAAACGTCTCATCGCGAGGTAAAGCTCGAACGCAGTTAAAACACTGGCTGATGAAGCTGTTTCAGGTGAGCAACACAGAGCACCTAAAAACTAAGTGTGTGAGCATTTCTCAGTTCTAGAAACTATAGAAGTCACATGTAAGTCTGAAGAAGCTAGTTTGAAAATACCTGTACAAAAATATAAAAATCTATAAATTTTTTTCGTTTTAAGCTTGTGTTGATCTTTGAAAATATTACATGCACAATAATACATCAATTGGAAAAGTGGCAACTAAAGAATTAGATATTTTTAGCTTTTCTCTTTCTTTACATATATATATACATAATACAATAAAAATAATCTGTATTTTGGTTGTTTGGTGGAAGTATACTACAATAAGCTAAATAAACTTTAAGTCCTCAAGGTCAAAAACTATTTTATCAATAGCTTACTAAAATGAAATATATTAAATTTTTCTACAATAAGTGCAGAAATAAAAAGACAAGACACCTAAATGGCCACCAACTTATCTACCGTGGACGCGAACTAGAGGAACAGCGAAATCATAGTTGTGCATGTGGGTGCTCCTTCTGTAGATAATTGGACCCAAACAGAAATAAAATTCACAGTTCAGTAAGATCCCTAACCCTGACCCTTTCGCCTTCTTTTTTCTCCTTGTACTCATACATTCATACAGTATCATGTAAGCTGTGCAAAACTTTACTTAGACTGGCAGTTTGCCATATCAGTTGCATTTGTCTTTGGTACAAAAAAATAAAACAATCGCAATAATGTGCAAGTATTTGTCTCCTTCCGGTCAAGTACCGAAATATGAGTTTTCTAGAGCCATCTTTTTTTGTTTGTTTTTTGTTTTGTTTTTTTTATACAATACACAGACTCTGTGGCATATATCTACATTTCAACATAGTCCTATATACATTCAAAAATTCTGAAAAAGAGTTGGAACAAAAAGACATTTAAACCCCATAATTTTTCCATCTATATATCTTGTTTTTCCTCATTAGGGTTTTCATCATACAAAATATTACCAGTTTTATAGTTTCCCCAAAATACAAGGCACAAAGAATATGCTTTTTTCTTACTTGCACAGACATTATATATATATTTATATTATTTATATATACCGCATTGAGCTCGGAACACGAACATCTGATATGGCGCACGGGCGTGAGTGCTGGGCTGTGCCACGTACAAGTGAGACCAACGGTTGTGGAAAATTAGAAAAAGCAATAATTCTAAAAACAATCTAAACTGCTTTAAAAAATTCTTCCTCAATTTTTTTTGTAGTTCAGAACATAAAACCTGCCACGATATTTGGCATTTACTAATCTCTTCACCGCCCCCAAAATGTGCTGCTTTAACAGATGTTTGCAATCTGTATCTAAACACTTAGCTACACGTGTGAGCTTCAATTCTGATGCCAGTAGCAGTTGTAACCATGGTTTACGCTCTGAAAATGCAACAATCAAGTGTTTTGGATCATGCTTCACTTATGCTACTTAGTTCTTAAAACAATGTAACCTAATTGCAAATGTTTACATAATGCTAAACTGACATGCAAAACAGAATGAAAATTTACAACGGAGAACATGACAAACTCAGACAGTTCTGACCAGTGGTCCAATGAGGCTGATTACACTTTTGATGACGGTATCCTTAGTCCTACAAGGCCTCCGGTGGGATTGCCTTCTGCGGTCTTCTCTAACACTTGGTTAACAAATTCTGAGGTTTGCCCAGCAACTGGGAGACCTGCAGAAAGAATCAAAGGCACACTTAGCCACGGAAACGGAGAGGGCATGAGTGGAGGCGGGGTGGCTCTCGGCTCGACACTGGTCCCAATGAACACTCTGCTCCTTGCTACTGCCGCCCAGAAAATAATTCCACCCACTAAGTTAGAGCTGACAATTTTAAGATCAGAAGGGTCAATCAAGAATAACCATAAATAAATGGTTGATCAACCTCTAAAGCAGGGCAGATGACAAGGAGCAACAGTCCAAACGGCAAAAATGCGGAGCGTGCAAATTATCAGATGACGCGCACACAAAACCCCCACGAAAACGAACCACATAGTGAGTAACGTGAAAAGGGGGAAAAAGCCGTGTGAACAAATCCTAACAGGTCTTTTTACGACAGAAGGAAAACTGAACTTCTACCAAGAATAAAAATGAGCTAAATTCACCTATTGAAGAAAAACTCCCAGACTATCAAAGAAAATTGACTATGCATTAAAATATAAAAATCTAAGAATGAACTTTGTGGTATGCAAATCAAAAACAAATTAACAAATGCTTTTTAAAAGAGAAGTATCTAATGTTAAATGATTCGGGAAAAAACTGAAAATAGAAGGGTAGGCAAGGGACACCACGCAAAGACAAATGAGCAGGCTCGTTCAGGACTGCAGTGTCAGACACGATTTGATCCGTGACGACAGCCTGTGTTCCACTAGGAAGGTCTAGCAGGAATGCCTCCCATTCAAGCCCTCCAGCAGGCAAACGCAGAACCACAGAGCGCGTGAGAGACAGTGAAACACATCAGAGGGGACGCGCTCGGCGCTACAGGATGCAGATGGGACACCCCTACGGAAGTGAAAGGAAAGGAACACAAGACCTAATGAAGAACATCTGACTGACATACGTATAGCAGAGTCTTATAAAACAGAAAATGTGTCTTCTTTTTGGAAGCCCTTTAAACATACACTAGGTAGCTAAAAAAACTCAGTAAATCATAAAAAATAGAACTTAATAATAATAAAACTAGTAATAATAAAACTAGTAATAGTTTTATTAAAAACTAGTAAAACTAGTTTTACTAGTAAAACTAGTAATAGTTTTATTAAAACTAATAATAAAACTAGTAATAATAAAACTAGTAATAGTTTCTAGTAAAACTAGAAAATAGTAATCCCTACCTTCTGAAAAACTTTAAATCTCTCTCAAACCATTTTTAGGTCAAAAAGTAAATGAAACTATTTACTTTTCAAAGTATTCAGAAAACAATTAAAATACGACATATCAGAATTTATAAAATATAGCTAAAGCAGAACTTGATAGAAATTTCTAAGGCTTTTAACTATAATTAATGAACAAAAAATAACAAAGGAATCAAACATTTAACTGAATAAATTAGAATAACTGATGAATTCAAGAGCTAGTTCTTTGGGCAGGGTATGTAAGACATACTCTGACTGACTCCAGAAATAAAGAAGAACACAATATAAAATAAAAAATGACCTGGCTGGCGTAGCTCAGTGGATTGAGCGCAGGCCTGCGAACCAGAGGATCGCGGTTTGATTCCCAGTCAGGGCACATGCCTGGGTTGCAGGCTGGTTCCCTGCAGGCCAACTCCCAGCAGGGGATGCACAAAAGGCAACCATACATTGATGTTTCTCTCTCTCTCTCCTTCCCCTCTAAAGATACATAAATAAATAAAATCTTTAAAAAAAAATAAAAAAATGAAAATGGCCCTGGACGCTGTGGCTCAGTGGACTGAGCACTGGTCTGAGAACCAAAAGGTTACTGGTCTGATCCCAGTTGGGGGCGTGTCAGAGGCGGCTGATCAATACACTCACACTGATGTTTCTCTCTCTTGCTCCCTACCTTCTTCCTCTCTGAAAGTAAGTAAGTAATTTTTAAAAAATGAAAATGGAATACTAGGCCACTGACATACGGGACATTGAAAAACAATTTTAATAAATGTGAGGGCCTGGAGAAAGGGGATAATTTTCTAGGAATATATAAATCAAAACTGACTCCAGAAATGCTATAATCTGACAAATTACCACAGAGGACACAGAGGATGTTTTTAAAGAGCTAATCACAAGAACCACTGGGCCAGACAGTTTCAAAGAGTGTTCTACCAACCCTTCAAGGAAAAAGAAATCCCAGCGTATCTGAAACTGCCCCGGAGGACTCCGGGCAGACGGGGCTATGGCGTCCTAGATTTTTAATCTCCCGAATTCCCCAGGGCAATGGAACAGCAAAACCACACGCCCATGGAGAGCTTTAACATGCGACATGGTATCACCTCCGTCCCCACATTCAAGAGGGTGGGAAGAAACTATGAGAAGCTACAAAGCCTAAATGTTGTTCACAGTGTCACTACCTGTGCGGGTTGTCAAAAGGAAGCAGCAGACAACAGAGGTCTGAAACGGCCAGCAGGCCAGTCACCGGGAGGCACTGTCCCATGAGAGATTCTGTCCAACCGCCCCTCGGACAGGGCTTGAGCGCCAGGAGCCCACAGTGAGATGCGAGGGGCCGCAGCAGTCCAGCCTCTGTGAACTCAGAAAACTGAGCAGCCAGGACTCCCTGCAGGACCGGAGCCAAGACTGGAAAGAATCAAAGCCGAACCAGACAGGGACAGTAGATAGGAAAGGAAGGAACGGTCCAGACGAAATGGGGGAGGGGTGCAGAACCAGACAGCTCAGAAAGCAAGCTGCCATGAGCCCCAGCGTGATAAAGCTGGCCCTGCCACAAGGTCCCCTTCTCACCCTCCGCTGACTGTCGCCTAGCGACCTTCAAATGCATCCAAGAAACCCCCCAGACCTCTGCTTTCACACTGTACCTCACTCCCACCAAGGGCACTGCCCTGGCTGGTTTGTTTCCGTCTCCTCCGCCTGCCTGGCCGGGCCTGTTTCCTTAGGCGGGCCCTCCACGCGGCCTCACTGGGGCACGCAGTGGGTGACTCTGTCTCTCCAGGACAAGCTTGCTTTTCCTGCTCCTCCCCTGGGTCCCCTGTCGTGGACACACATGAATGACCGTTTCATGAACAAATACAGAACACTTTTCACATTAACTGAAAACGGGATTCTGTGAAGTTTCAAAGTTAGAAAAGTTAGGAACAGAACTGTCTTTTGAAAGTTCAAAAAAACCTGATTTCATATGAGTTAGTAATAGAAAAGTATCAAGGTCAAAAATCTCAGTAAGTTATTGTAAGATAAAATAAAAATAAAAATTCCTACAAATAATAAAAGTATGCCCAAAAGCATGAATAACCATGAAAATGAATGAAAACCATAACCCATTTTTATTTCAAAATAAACTAGAAAACATTAAAGAAAACGATATGAGATATGAAGGAGTAACATACCGAGGGAAAAAAACTCAGAAATAAGGTGACAGAACTCAGAAAAAAATTAGAAATAAAAGAAAAAATCTCTTGAAATTAAGGCACAACTAAAAGGAGCAAATAAATGTAACAGATAATGCTTTTAAGAGAAACACAGGTGAAAGGCAGAAAGAATTTTAACATTAAAGACAGGCAAAGGAGATCTAAGCCGCAAATGATGAGTCCCCGGAGAAGAAACCGACGCGAGGGAACAAGTAGAGCGCCGATCAGACCGAACACCGAACAGACCGACAACCACACGGTGAAAGAGCATGGCGGACGCACACACGAGTATCGACCTTAAACGATACCAAGACACAGTCCAGTAAAATTACTGGGATGTAAAGAAAAAAAAAAAGAAAGAAACACCTTAGGCAAAAATAGCAAATGGTTAAAAGGAAAAAAAAATAGGCCATTATTACCTTTTCAACAGCAATGCTTACTGCCAGAGAAATGGAAAAACACAGTTCAAATACTCAAGGAAAGAAAATATGAGCCAAATTTTGTATTTGAGGAAACAGACTTTTAGATACAAAAGGAATGGATAAGCTTTTCAACATAGAAATTCTTTAAATTAAAATAAAAGCAAAATTTTTTTTCTTAGAATATTAACTTCCTCCCTCTAATAAAGAAAGACAGAAAATTTTTTTTTTAAGATTTTGTTTATTTTGAGAGAGAAGAGAAGGAGGGAGAAAGACAAAAGGAAACATCAATGGGTGAGAGAAACACTAGTCAGCTGCCTCTCACACGTCCCCACGTGGGGACCTGGCCCACAACCCAGGCATGTGCCCTGACCCGGAATCCGACCAGCGACATCCTGGTTTGCAGTCTGGTGCTTAACCCACTGAATCACACCAGCCAGGGCAGAACATTATTTTAAAGAGAAACAAAGATGCAAATGCACGGAAAGAACACAAAACAAATGCTGTTAAACCACAGGTAGCAAAGCTGGAGCCATTTCCTGATGCCTCACAGGGTCTTCACCGATGGCACTCTGCAGCGGTGCCCTGGGGGTGCTCCTAGGGCAGCTAAGCTCCTGGCCTCTTGTGTTCTAGCTACCTCTGCTCTAGGGTAGCACTGTGCCCGACTCCAGGACGCCTGCTCTCTCTTCCTCCCCACACTGCACAATCTGCTCAGGAAGGGAAAGCCGGGAACTCAGGTTTGTTGGAATCCTGTGAAGCGCAAAAGGAGTAGGTAAGCACCTCGACTAGAATGTAAGCTGCAGGTCTGACAGCTCAGAGATCTTCACTTTCCTTCTCCCCAGAGAAAGGTGAGGTTGCCAGAAGTGTATCTTCCCTAAGAGTTGAAATAGTTCAGTGATGAGGGCTACACGCACCGTATAGAAACCAGCAGTGAATGTCTACGAATGCTCAGTCTCCAAAGACAAAAGTTGTGCGGAGTAACCACAGTGAGGGCACTTGAGTTTTTCCTTACCCTTTTGGAGTCATGTATTTTATAGGACATTATTGTTATTAATTACCCAATATTCTTCTTACCAAGAGTATCTTTAATGAGGATTTCAAGCTTCTGCCCCATGTTGGGTCCTCTCTCCTCTCTTGGGCTCTGTACTCGGTTTACAATCTCTTGCTTGATGGAGTTGATTACAAACAATAAATTATCTGCAAGATAGAAGAAGACACTTGGAACATGTCACTAACATGGAAGAATTTGCTTTTAGCTAATATAGTAACAGACATTCAGTTTAAAATGGAGCACGTGTAAGAAAACATTAAGCGTGACAGTTACACATTTTCTTACCCAAACAGACTAATTTCACACGATAAGCCTTTTGACAGGACGCTGCAGACCTGCATCAAACGTCCGCTGCCCTGTCAGCAACCTACCTTGCGTGTCCTCACAGCTTTAGGACCTAGGACAGTGCCTGGTGTGCCAATTCACAAGACCTTAGGAAGAGTTTCTTAAATAAGTCAAAGTCCTTCAAATACAAAAGCTTTAAGAAAAACCTCCCCACCTTAAAGAAGCTTAAAAAGAGTGAGCAGAATTAACCAAAAGTAAATAGAAGGAAAATAAACCAAACACAAACACATACTAGAGAAAGTTAACAAAGCCAAAAGCTGGTTCTTTGAAAACACCATCAAAATTGATACCCCTTCCTACCTCCATCTGCAGCTAGACTGACTGATCATTTATATCCAGAATGAAAGAGGGATTATCACTTCAGAATCTAGAGCCATTAAAAGGATCACAAGAAAATGCTATGCCAAAAAATTCAACAACTTGCATGAAATGGACACCTTTCTTGAAAATGCAAATTAAAATTGACACAAGAAGAAATAGAAAATCTGAACAGTCTATTTCTAGTAAGGAGTTGAATTTACCCAAGAAAACCCACATGGTTGTAATGACAAATTCTACCAAACAGACAATGAAATAAAAACCAATCTTAAACATTTTTACAAGATTGTAGTTAAATTCATTCCTTAAGACCAGTATAGCCCAAATTCTGAAACCTGACAAAGACACTATAAAAGAAGAAATCACACACTAATATTCCTCTTGAGTATAGACACAAAACTCTTTATCTAAGTATTTGTAACAGATTCTAATAAAGAAAGGAAAATACATCATAACCAAGTAGAGTTTACTAGGAATGCAACACTGATTTAATATTCAAAAATCAGTTAATGTAATTCACCATATTTTCAGGTGTTACCGTGAAATTATTCCCATAACTACAAAAAGCAAAAAACAAAAAACAAAAAACAAAAAACAACCCCCCCGACCCTATATGACAATACTCAATACCCATTTGTGATAAAAGAAACTGGGAAAAGAAGAGAACTTACTCAAAATGATAGAGGGTATTCCATGTACAAAAACAGCCTACAGCCAACATCATAAAAATGAAAGATGCCCCCTACCCAAGACGGCAAACAAGGCAATCATTGCTCATATTTGATGTCCTGGACATTGCAATAAGGCAATAAAAAGGAAATAAAAGGTATAAAGATCATAAAGGTACAAATAAAACCTCTTCTATTTGAAGGTGATAATTGCTTAAATAGAAAATTCCACAGCATCTACATACCTACTACTAGAACTAATAAATTTAGCAAGATAACCAGATACAGAGTAATACTAAAAAATCCATTTTATATGCATTTATAAGCAGGAAAGAGTTTGAAAGTAAAATTTCAAAGACAATTCCATTTACAGCACCAAAAAAAAAATAAAATATCCAGGAATAAATCTCACAGATGATGTTCAAGCACTCTATACTGAAAACTACAAAACAAGGTGGAGAGAAATTAAAGACAATGTAATAGACGGAAAGAGACACCAAATACCAAGTTCAGGGATTGGAAGGTTCCATTTTGTTAACATGGTAATTCTCACCAAATTGATCTACAGATTCAAAGCAATACCAATTGAATCTCAGTAAGTTTTTTTTTTAAAGGGGATAAACTAATTCTAAAATTTATTTGGTCATGCAAAGGACCTAGAATAGCCAAAACTACTTTGAAAGGAAAGAACAACACTGGAAGACAAGCAAGGACTAAAACTCCCTGACTTTAGGATTTACTGTAAAATACAGTAATCAGGATAGTTTATGTAAAGATACACAGATCAATCAATGGAACAGAACAGAGCCCACAAGTAGGCCCACACATCCATGGTCAACTGATTTAACAGAGGGGCATATACACAAATGCGAAACACACAGCCACACAGATGCACTTAACCAGAGATAAATGATTTAACTGAACAACACACAGAGAGATGCCAACACGTGTCTGAAGAAACACAGACCCAGTGGCTCCCGGTGGCCCGCCGCGTCACCCTGCAGTGTGAGCCAGCTGGGTTTTGAAAGTAACACAAATGCCTGTGACATTGCAATCACTGTGTCTATATATACTCTCAGAGTTCAAGATCAAATTGCTTCAGCAGCAAGAATGTAAGAAAATGGGGTGGATCTCCATTCCAAGAAACCAACTACTGTTTTACCTAATTCATTTACCTTGATTAGAGTTCCACAGTGGCCATTAATAAATAACACAACAGTTCATTCCACACACTGTAAACTTCACAGTTGGAAAGCCTCTTCCTGCTCTCACAAATGGAAACGAGACCATCGAAATCAAGGATTTAGAAAAACTAAGGGAAGTCTGTGAGCACCTGCGTGGCAGACGTCACACTGGCCTTCAGAAAGCCTTCACAAGTGAGTTATAGTTGATCACTTTGCCACGGTTTCACTTTCTGATACAGCGAAGCCCAACAGCTGCACGGTGAAGTGTCCAATTTTAGAGGTAAAGGAACATGCAAACTCTCAGGACACCAAGCTTAAAGAGCAGTGGCAGGGCAAGGGGGGGAGGAGAGACACAGCTCCAACCAGGGCTTTCCCGCCCTCCCGTGTGGGGAAGAGAGTTCCTGGTGCGTGAGAATGTCCCCTCCGCCCCAGGGTCCTTCTCTCAGAGCGGCCCACTTGGTTCCAGTGCAGGATGCCTCAGAGATGGTAGTTCTCTACACGTGCCGGGACGTGCCAGCTCGAGCTCTCAACCAACAATCCCCACACCCGTGCCAGGACCCACATGCGTGCGAGCAACCGGGGCAGTGTGGAAAGTACCAATTCCTGGGTTCTACCCGCACAGACACAGAGGAGCTGGGGAGGAGCCTACAAATCTGCATTTCAACACGTACACCGACGATCTCCAAAGAGCAAACCAGCTTGTAAACCAGAGACCTAAACCACCCACTCGAAGGCTAGACGAACAGTCGTCCGTAAACGTGCCTACCCCAGCCGCACCACTGTCAGTGAAAGCAAGCATTCAGTGTGCTCACAAGCAGACGGGCTCCTCAGGACAGACATGAGCTCTGTCTGGGGAGCCACAGGCTGAGACCCTCCCCCTAGAAGGACACGAGTGAGCAAGAGCATGTTGCTCACTGGGTGGATTAACGAACACAAGGCTGGCCTAAAACCGGGCAGAATACGGGGAGAGCAAATAACAAAGCCAAAGAAAAAGGGTGGTTAGCAAGTAACAGGAGGTTAATCAAGGCCTTAAAAGTTTAAGCTTACCATATTCTGTGTTGAGGCCCCACAATTTCACTTTATTAGCTTCATACTGGGCTTTTTTCTTTAACCGACAAGCCCTGTGGAAGGAAGGAGCAATTAGTTTACTTTCTAAAAATGAACATTCGATATATACTTCCCTTTGTTGCTGTCAGACATTTTCTAATAGCAACTGGAAACCACTGCCTACCAATGTTTTTATATTTAAGTAACCCATATAACTAAAAAGCCACAGTATAATCATTTATCCAAAATGAATTTTTAAAGTTTTAAGACATTCGAAAATAAAGCTATGGCCAGTTCACTGAAATAAGCAAACCAAAGTGACGATATAGAGCCGGGGACAAAGTGGAGACTCCCGCACAGTTGCTGGGGGTGGGAAGCAGCACACACAGCTACTTTGGAAAAGAGCAATTTTAAAACCTTTTTGCTTTATTACTTTGGAAATAGCCATTTTGGCAGTTTCTTAAAAAATCAAACCCTATACTCCTGGGTATATATACCCAGAGAAACAAAAACTATGTTCACACAAACATCTCTGAAGTGAATGTTTATGGTGGGCTTTACTCATAATTGCCAACAACTGGAAACAACCCTAATGCCCTACACCTGGTGAACGGGTACACTGTAGGTGTCCCCACAAAGGGACACCACTCAACAGAAAGAGGAACCAAACGCTCACTGCTGCCCACAACTCGGGGGATCTCCAGCCCTGCGAGCTAAATCAAAGGACTCGGAGTGGAAAGGCCGGAAGCAGCAGGACCCACCTGTACGCTATTCTGGAGAAGGCGCACCTGCAAGGGCAGGAAGGGTCAGCAGTGGTGAGGGGGAGGGCGGGAGAAGGGGTTTACTTCTACAGTGGGGCACGGGGAAATTTTTGAAAGTGATGAAAATGTTCAGTATCTTTATTGTAGGGGTGGTTATATGACTGACTATGTCAAAACCTACAGAAGTGTACATTAAAAGGAACAAGTTTTAATTACTGTAAAACTGACAAAAACCAAAACTATGATAAAAATTTTTGTTGTTATACTAGACTTGAGTGTGTCACCTCCCCCCAACCTTTTCTTTAATCCTCACTCACTGATGTGTTTTTTTATTGATTTTAGAAAGAGGAAGGGACAGAGAGAGAGAGAGAGAGAGAGAGAGACAGACAGACAGACAGACATCAATCAGTTGACTCCCGTATGTACCCCAACCGGGAATCAAACCTACAACCTAGTCATGGGTCCTGCCCTGACTGGGAATCGAACTCTCAACCTTTTAGTATATGGGACAATGCTCCAACCAACTGAGCCACCAACCTAGGGCTCAGCTCTACCCTTTAGAAACTTTTCCTATTCATAAAATCTGTCTTTTGCCCTGGCTGGTGTGGCTCAGTTGGTTGGAGTGCTGTCCCGTGACCAAAAGGCTGCTGGTCTGAGCCCCAGTCAGGGCACATACCTAGATGGCGGGTCCAGGCCCTGGTGTTCCAGGCACATACAACCTCCATCTGGGCATGTACGGGAGGCAACCAATCAATGTCTCTCTCTCCCCCTTCTCTCTCTAGAAGCAATAAAAAATGTCCTCGGTAAGGATAAAAATAGCATAAACACTATCTTTTACTTCCCCAGGGAAGTTGATAATACTCTCATTGCAGTACCTGTAAGAGTGTATTTCTGAATAAATGGCTGAGGGTTGGATGAGCTTTTATAAAAGCTCACTGCAAGTCTAACCTCACCTCCTAACTTCATTCACACGAGCGGCACGATCAGTATTTACCTGGAAGCCAGCTTATTTTTTTCCTTCCTTGACCTTGGCCGAGCAGTTAAAGGGAGCTCACTGACTGGAGTCAGATCACTAATCACCTTATTCAGTTTCCGTAGTTCATTGCCTATCTGCAGTAGTTTTTTAGGATTTGGAGTCAGGTCTTCTACGTCAGTTCTCCGTGACTTCTTTACTGCATATTTCCCTACAGGAGGTTTAAAAGAAGTGTAAGTTACATCATTTTCTTTGACAAAAGATACGTTTTCTACAGCCATATTTTAAGACCACGTTTGCCCACCCAACTCCCCTTCCTTGTTCAGAAGTCTTGGCACGGTTTAGAGTCTCACGATCACAGCCCCTGGGGGAAGCACTGGTCCCCTCTCCTCTCCACGTAGCAACTCAAGGAGTGGGGGAAATGAGGGACAGCTCCAGCCTTTTCCAAGCCTTCTCAGCTTAAGTGTCTAGCCCTGATGTAACAGTCTTACTGTTTTTGTATGGCAGTACTAAGCATCTCAGACTTTAGGACCGGAGTCAAGTTCACCTGCACAGAAAAATCAGGTCCTGGCTGACAGGGCTCAGTGGGTTGGGTGTCCTCCTGCAAAGTTCGAGATTACCAGTTTGATCCTTGATCAGGGCACATGCGAAGTTTGTGGGCCAGGTCTCTTGTTGGGGCATGCTACAGGCAACAGATAGATGTCTCTCTCTTACACTGATGTTTCTTTCTTTATCCTTCTCCCTCCCTCCCCCCTTTCTAAACATAAATAAACACAATCTTTAAAATAAACAAATAAATAAATAAATCAGGGCTAGGGTAAAAATACACTCAGAAAAAGACTGTAGAGATTTTACCCAAACCAAGTCTGATTCTCTAAATTGAAACTGTCATATATGCTGGACTCAAAAGTCCACCAAGCTCAAGTTGCCCTTTTGGAAAGCTCTTCTTCGCTTCATCTGGCACATGACACCACAGAAGACTCCAGGGGCCCCGCCCTCTCACCGCAGGCAAGAGGCACAGCTCTGTCCTCACATCACAACGCACCACGCAACTTTCTTAGTACTTTCCACATGCTCTTTGAACCTATTTACTATTCCTGCCTTTTCACTTCTGGTAGAAAAATCGATCTTAAGGCAAAAACTAGGTTTTTACTCACTGAAAGACAGTAAAACACAGACCTGGGTACCAGGGGAAGTAAATGAGGCACAAACATACTTCGGGTACAGTTCCAGTGTCAGAAACGCTTAGCGACTTGGATTATCGAGCACCAAACTTACTAGTGCCCTCCACTTTGGATTAATGTAAAAACGTTTGTACAGAAGAAAGTCTACTTAATGACATCAGCCAGGGTGCACAATTCAGAAACTGACCTACCCAAGATGGTAAGTGTTCTCCTGACCCCTACTTTCTCCTTTTCTCTTTCCACCCCTTTTCTTACAGCTGGTCTCTTCCTCGCCCTCCTTTCTCCCACCACCGCCTTGAGCCCGACCTCCCGGTCTGTCTTAGGCCCGAAGACTAGGTAAGAATGGCAGTGAGCGCCACGGCCCGCTCTCCTCCACAGCCCCTCTGGGTTTTACGGCAGCTGGGACAGGTCAGGGGTCAGCAGTCTCCTGAGCGCTTCCTGGAAGTGACTAGACATGAACATTTCGTTTCTGGATGCCCCCCCCCCCCAAGTAACGACTCCCAACCCTGGCGAAGCTNCTGGATGCCCCCCCCCCCCCAAGTAACGACTCCCAACCCTGGCGAAGCTGTCTGTGAGTGAACCAAACACGGCAGCCCCACCGCCCCCTCTCCAGTCTGCCGGGAAGGTGGGACACCCACACGCAACGATTAAACGTTACCCATTCAGTATCTCTATTTAAAGCGGCAATAAACAGCTGCCCGCAATCCCCTCTTACCATGATGTAAGCCATTTTTCTGGTACATGTTACTCGGCAAGGTGTCCCGGCTCCATTCAGAGGGCCTGAGCATCCTCTCTTGCTGTGATGGCGTGAGCTGTTCGCTGTACTCCCAGAAGTACCTCCTCTTGCCTCTCTTCCGAGAGGATATTGAAGTCATCTCCTTCAAATCTTCCACGGAATCATTTTCATAGCCTTAAAAAAAAAGCCCCACCACCCCAATTTTTAAATTCCATAAATTTTAATACACCAACCATGACAAACAAAAAGATCCTTCTATCTTTCTATCTGTTGTTTGATACATTTCCTTTCATCTAAAAATATCATTGTTTATCACTGGCATGTCAAAGATAATAAATCAGGTCCCCAAAATAACTTTTAATGTAGAAATCTCTGACGCATAAAATATTCAGAGATCAAAATCCAAGACAACTACACTATCTTCCTACAGTTTCTCTTTGGTTTTTGTAAGGTCGTATATGACACTGTGTGTCTTCACACAGGACTCAGAATAATGAAGGAGAGCAACAGGAACGTCACAAGCACAATTAGATAATGGCACTTCGCCACTGCACTGTGATCTGAAATGTCTTTTTGATACGGATGCCTCTGAAACACCCTCCACAGACAGCCGTGTGCCTTCCGGGCGTGTCGCCCCACGGCAGAGCTGCGAGGCAGCGACAGCTTTCGTCTGGCCAGTCCTCGGACCCCTTCCGAGGGTGCCGCCTTGTATGCACTCACGCAGCTGGGGCGAGGTGCCTGGGGTCGTGGGGCCCCCGTGCCCAGGATGCACGCAACCTGAGGTGGCCAGGAAGAACTGGGTGGTGCCGGCCAAGGACAACCACCACTCTCCCTCCCAAACACTGACTCCTCTGGGACTGACACTTACAAAGTGATGACATCTGAGCATTTAGGGGAAAAGTGACAATTTTACCGGGTTTTCTTCAGACTAGGAATTAACTAGGAATATGATTCCATTTATATGACATTCTAGAAAAGGCAAAATTACAGGGGCAAAGTGGTTGCCAGGAGTTGGGGGTGGAGGGGGGGCTGACTAGAAAGGAACCCGAGGGAACTTTGGGGGAGGCAGTCCAATTCTGTGTGTCTTGACTGTGGTGGTTACATCACTGCGTGCACTCGTCCAAACTCCCAGCAGTGTGCACTTACAGGAACCGTGTGACAATCAGACCTCAATAAATGTAACCTTTCAAAGGAGAACCAATTGGAGAGAATGACTCTGCAGCCACAGTCAGGCCAAGCGCTTACAGCATCAGCGTGTGTCTGTGGTTCGTTAAAACAATGTGGCCAGTACAGTGACCATGAACCTCAGGTTCTTAAGAAATGATGAACAAGTTTAGTGGCTGGACAGAGCCTGGGCTGATGTAGGCCCCATGGCTCCAGGAGTCTGGGTTGCCTGCCCTGGGCTTCCCACACTTCCTGCGCCGCCCCAGTGAAATGGTCTAAATGGGGTTCTCCTCACAGACATTCCACATTAAATTCAAAGGGCCCCGAAGATTTTGGTTTCTTCTGTCCTTCCTAAATTAATTAGACTAAACATATTAGTTAAATACAGTCAGTCTTTTAAAATAAGTATTCAAAGGGCCATCGGTTTTCTTTGCCCGAATATTTTAACATTTTCTAAGAGCGCACACGGTAAACTCGCCACAGCACATGCACGCCATGGGCCTGTGAGCTGAAGTTGCCCACCTCTCGGCAGAGTCCACCGGGATCCAGTAAACGCAGACGAGTTACAATCTCAGACCACTGGGCTGGCATTTAAGGTCACTAAGTATTTCTCAAAGTATGTTCTGAAAAAACTCTCACTGTAAGATACGCCTTCATCCCCAAGTGGGTTCTGTGGTCCAAAAAGTCTTAAGAAACCCGTCCTGCACCTCTCTCTGGCCAAGTCACAAGGCACACAGGCAGATCAGAAGGCAGAGCCTGCGAGAGCGAGTGAGCCCACTCAACTCCAGGCTCCACGGACACAAGGACCGCGTCTGCTCTGTCATTTCCACACAGTGCCTGATACGAAAGGAGGCACTCAAAATTTTTTTAACCAATGATTTGTTTAATGCAACATTTCCAGCCAAGCCTTCTCCCTTTTCTTTTTCATTTCATGGTTCACCATACTGATCCACCTCATTCTTTCCTGACATGATAATCAAGAGAAAGTCAAAAAGGCTTATTATCGCCTAACATGTCAATCCCACAGCTTTGTGGTAAGGACTACGGCCATCGAACTGGTCAAGTCAATTGTAAAAATGCTCAGTGAGCATTACAAAATAAAGCCTCGTTCTGGGAGCCCAGTTCTCAGTCTCAACCGAGTAACTCCATGACCCCAAACTGTTGTGGCCTGTCCACAGAATAGGCTCTATCAGAACATGGGAGCCGGTCCAGAAGAGGGACTGAAACTCCATTTTACACCTTTCCTGGAGGTTTGTAGGCCCGGGCACTGTTGTACCGAACTGCCAAGAGCCAGCATCAAGGGAGCTGGTCATCACAAAAGGGCCTTTGTGCACTGTCTGCTGAGAGTTAGACCCACCCACCCGCTCTAAAACCGTGCTCTAAAGGAACTACAGCGATGCCCACTTTTCTGCTTCAGTTTCTTCCTGCTTCTCAGCAATAATTCACTCATGCATTCCTAAATTTACTCGTTTAGCACTTTCCTTCAAGAAAANGCCTAACATGTCAATCCCACAGCTTTGTGGTAAGGACTACGGCCATCGAACTGGTCAAGTCAATTGTAAAAATGCTCAGTGAGCATTACAAAATAAAGTCTCGTTCTGGGAGCCCAGTTCTCAGTCTCAACCGAGTAACTCCATGACCCCAAACTGTTGTGGCCTGTGCACAGAATAGGCTCTATCAGAACATGGGAGCCGGTCCAGAAGAGGGACTGAAACTCCATTTTACACCTTTCCTGGAGGTTTGTAGGCCCGGGCACTGTTGTATCGAACTGCCAAGAGCCAGCATCAAGGGAGCTGGTCATCACAAAAGGGCCTTTGTGCACTGTCTGCTGAGAGTTAGACCCACCCACCCGCTCTAAAACCGTGCTCTAAAGGAACTACAGCGATGCCCACTTTTCTGCTTCAGTTTCTTCCTGCTTCTCAGCAATAATTCACTCATGCATTCCTAAATTTACTCGTTTAGCACTTTCCTTCAAGAAAAAGGAACATTTTCATTAGCAAATGTGAATGAAGCCCAAATTACAACCACAAAATTGTGCTGATTTTGTGGTTAATGAATGTCATTCATTAAAGTTTGTGAAAATTATCCCAGTGATACTAACCAAGGAGATATTACTTAAAGTCAACTGGAAACGACTGAATTAAATGCCACCCAAACTTGTAACACTGTCGAACAGCCACAGGAGGAGAGCTGCCCCCTGCAGAGTGCTGCTAGCCCGTCTCTGCTTTAAAGCAGTGTTGACTGCTCAAGGCCATCCAGGGGATGTGGCCTAACAGGGCAGGACCAACCCTGCCACTGGACCCTCCTATCAAGGTCAAAGGTTGAGAACATGGAAACAAGGGTCAACCTACCAAGCAGTGTCTCTTCATGGGCCCACTCACCTCTCAACAGGAAACCAAGTCAAAAGGTCAAAAAAAAATTTTAAGTGGCGTGAAAAGTCAATGAAGAGCAAAACGTGAGCCAGTATAGTATAGTCCTGGCTGGTGATGGGGAAATTTGCTTCCCGGTTTATCTATCCCTTTAAGCACCAGCTGGCAAAGGCACTTACTTCCCCACACTTTCCATGTCCCTTAGTTATTACCTGGTTCCTCCTGGTCTCAACTCTTCCCCCACCCTCCTAACCTAATTTTAAATGTGGACTCAAAGCAACAGGGCTGGCCTCCCAGACGGTAAGGACCACTCTGGTCTCCCTACAAACTACAAAGATGGCTTCCCCTGAAACATCTCCAAGCAGACTGTATTCGCTTGTTGAAAATTTTTCCTGCTAAGTAGGAAAGACAACTGTACTATCTAGACTCTATGGAGTTCTAAAGTAAACCAAAGAAAAGGGAAAACCCCCTCCCCTCCACATTAAACTGGAAGTACCTTTTCTTTACTTGCAATCCCACCCAAGTCAAACAACTCGGTCGTATCAAACGCACGCACCTAAGCGTCTGTGCAACAGGAAGGCGGCAGTAAAAAGAATCCTTCAGGAGGAACAGTGCTCCAGTGCCCGCAGTGCGGCGACTGTGCCTTAACAACCTTCCCCCAAATTAAATACCAATGTTTATACTGCCGGAAATTCCAGCAGTCATCATAACAAACAGGAACTGGTGTTCTTTGGCAATTTGTAAGGTTTTTTAGTAACAAGTTTTTTATGTAGGCATTATAGTATCAACATTATTTCTGGGGAAAAAAAAACTTCTGCTTAAACTTGAAGATCTCCACTTCTTTGTGTATTAACTGTGTTCCACCTGGCAATACCATTTTCATAAGGAAACCGCACAAGCCAGCGGCGGCTATGGCACAAGTGTGGAAATGCTGAAGCAGACCAGTGCCTGCAGGTTTCACTTTCTGTCTCGCTTTTGTTTGTAAGCACTGTACAGAAATAAAACAGAATCTCTTTCATGCTCATGAAATTACAGTGTGTATTTTTCTTAAATGTAAAAATACTGAGCACACGAAAGAGGCAGCAGACACAAAGAAAAAGTTCTCCTTTACATTATTCATTAAGTAGGCTTTGTGGGTTATAGGTATGAATAGTCTAAACCATCATCCCTTGGTTCACCATTCTGTAAACTCCTAACTTAATGGAGGGACTCGTGCATAAATAGGAATGTTTTTTTAAGTCAATCAATTCTTGGCATCTTTGTACAGCTGCTCCAGAGTGATAAATCAGGTCACTTAGCATAAAATAAATTAAGGAGTAGCCCTCGAGGAACCAGCACATGAAACACTATACGAGCAAAAGTAATTATTTTAGAGCTGTCTGAACAGAAAAAGAAGCAATTACATATTGAAGCCAAGACATTAAGCCATTTAATCCTCCAACTAAGACAAAGAAAGCACCCAGAGCAAAGCCTCCACTTCCAGAGAGTAGAGAAAGGTCAGTCAGGCAAGTCTGCATTACAGCACCTAAGCATTACAATACCTGGCTCAGAGAAAGTGTCACTAATATCATCATCCTTGTCATCTTCATAATCCTCTTCCTCTTCCTCCTCCTCCTCATTTTCAGAAAGTTCGTGCTCGCTGCCAAATCCTTCGTCGTGGTCCTCGTCGTCGGCATCCTCCTCATCATCCTCCTCTTCCTCGGGACTGTGCTTGGTGGGCTGCTCACCCAAGTTGTCGGAGACAAAGAGGGAGTAATTGTGCTCTTCTTTTTTCTGGGACGAATCCGAGACCGATGCGCTGGCCGAAAGGCTGCTGCTCTCTCCTGCTGCAGCTGCCCCAGGGCCCTCCTGCGCCAGGGGACTCAGCAGTAGTTCCCGGGTTTCTTTGAAAGGCAAAGCTGGAGCGGCGGGACCCTGAAGAGGCTCCACCCCCTTCCTTTCCGGCCTCTTTGCTACTGCCCCACAGTAGCAGGTGTTCTCCTTCGCGGCGTCTGCGTGAGCCTGGCCCGGCGAGGGCCGGCTCTGCTGCACCGGGCTGATCTTTACTTTCGCCTTTTTCACGTAGTCTTTACACTCCACATGAACGTTCACCTTCTCAGTGTGGTGCGTGTTGGTCTTCACCACGATCTGCGTGCTTGAGGTGGGCTTACTTGCCTTCTGGACACAGTCTGACAAAGGGACCTCAGCCTGGAGGGTCTTAGAAGAACACAGAGGGGCGGCTGCTCGGCTTGCGAGCTTCTTGCCGGGGAACGAAGAAGGCAGAGGGTTCTGTTTGACACTGAAAAGTGAATCTGGGTAATACAGGGAGTCAGAAACAGACTGAGAGTCTTCGCTATTGAGCTGGGCCAAAGTTGGGGTTTTACTTATGACCTCTTCATCTTGGTATGGGCTAGAAAAGTCATCGAGACCCAAGTAGTCCACCTCTTTCGTCCCCCAGATGTCACAGCTGGTCAGCTTGGTGTACTTTGTTAGGTCCTCACAGTACGTGTCCCACTGCTCCCAGTTGGAGGTGAAAGCGCCCTCGTTCTCCAGGACGTCCGTGAAAGACTCCAGGTTCTCAACGTCTTTGCAGTCCTCCAGGGAAGGGAAGTTGTCTCTAGGGTTCTGTTGGTAGTTCATCTCTCTATCCTGAGAAAGGTTCAAGACAAAATTACACACCCTGCTTTAGGAAATACTCGCCTCCATCCACTTCCATATATCAAATTGATAAAAACCAGTACTTGACCTCTGGTCTGTTTTAAGATAAAGGCTACTTACATGAAACTTTACCATTCCATATAACATCATTTTCTTGGGCAAGAAAAAAAAGGAGGGAAAATATGTCCTTTGAGAGGTTTAAGTATGGTCCAGATATCAAGGCCTCTTGAACTTTACTATAAACACTCTTCCTGAAAAAAAAAGTTTACATTTCCTGATCTTTGACCTAGAAGGATTTTGGGACCTCCTTAGATTAGATATAAGCTTCAATTACAAAGCAACAGTGAAGACCTTACCTTAATCACAGAACAAAGTGTCTTCTTAAATGAGAACTCGAAGTTACAGGCAAAGAGCAATTCAAAGAGAGTTGGAACTCAGCCACAGAACAAGATCTTTAGTAAGACCTTGTAACAACGCTTGGGCTTGGCAAATAAAATATTCCTCACGAGTAGAGGTGTAATTTTAAAAATGTGAGGAAGACCATGCAGCCGTTACAAAGAAT
Organism: Sturnira hondurensis; assembly: GCF_014824575.4. Taxonomy (NCBI): domain Eukaryota; kingdom Metazoa; phylum Chordata; class Mammalia; order Chiroptera; family Phyllostomidae; genus Sturnira; species Sturnira hondurensis. Next base: position 3,041,834 of record NW_028082364.1, on the reverse strand, counting down.
GAGGTTCAAGTCCAATGAACTGACATGAAAGGTGCTCACCACATATTTGTATGTTAAAAAGGTGACAGAACACAACACTTATATATAAATACGTCATCCAATTAAAAACATTCACGCAATTCTGTAGGCACAGAAAAACCGTGTCAGTAGCAGCTCCCCTTGGGGAGGTTTGGGGAGTAGAGGCTCGGGAAGGAAACGAGAAAGTTTCCGTTTCCCAGTGTTTTGTTGTGTTGACTTTTTATTTGTTTGGAATTTTTTATTTTGTGTGTGTGTGTCTTAACATCTTTATTGAAGTATATAATTTATATACCATAAAAGTCACCAATATTAAGTGTACAAGTCAATAGTTTTTAGTGAATTAACTGATTCGTATTCTTAGTTTTCCAGCTTTTATGTACTTCTGTGATGCTTATATTGTATATAATTATTTTTAAATGTTCCTCTTAGGAATCTGAAGTGTCTATTCACCTCAAGAATAAATAAGTACATGCAGATATTGCTTGAAATTGCTATTTTGTCTCACATTCTGTGTCATACATCTTGCTCAACGTTACCATTCTTATCTTTTCCAGTTCAAAACCTCTTTAGCATTTAGGCCCATTAAAGAAGACAGTTTCCCTCCCTCATCATCAAAAATCAGACTAAAGATATTTAGAAAACCTTTCTTCTTTCTAGACAGTCCCAAGAATCGAATTAGGCCTAAACACGTCCTTTTTGACTTTCTGTCATTTATAAATAAAACACTCGACCACAACACTCTTACCGTAAATCAGAGAAGAATCCAAGAAAACGTTACTCACCAGTTCATACATGAAATCTGGGTCTGAGCTGTTTGCTAAGAGGTCTGTGCTCGTCAGAGTCTGTTCTGAAAAGGTGTGGCTTCGAAAGGCGTCCCCGAAAGGCGGGTCCATTCCACTTACACTGGGCTGTGACAGAGAGGTCTTAACTTCAGAGCCCGAAAGACTACTTCAAGACCGATTTATGACACATACATCCTACCCCACACCTACTGACTATTTTCAGAAAACAATTCGGAATCTCTTCTACCGTCCAGTACATTTCAGAGACTTAACTAGCATTACACTGTGGGCTTATATTAGGAAAATAACTAAGATGCATAAAAAAAGAAGGAACAGAGCAGCAATTGTTCAAAATACCTAACCTCTAAAAATGAAAGTTCATTTAGCCACCAGAATCAGCATACAGTACACCTAAGAAGTACTTTTATTAGGTTATCGATATTCTTCAAATCCATCTGTACTAATACTCTCTGTACTAACTCTGGGAAGGAGCAAGTCAGCCTGACTCTGTACTCCTAAGTGAGTCCAATGTCTGATTTCCCAGAGCAAGCCGGAAGGGAATTTGGGCATCTCCAATCAACAAATGCCTCCAGGGCCATGATGGAGATACAATCAGTCAAACATTCAAAAATTTGCTGGGGGCCCTGGCTGGTGTAGCTCAGTGGATTGAGCACGGGCCTACGAACCACATGATCGCGGTTCGATTCCCAGTCAGGGCACATGCCTGGGTTGCAGGCCAGTTCCTGGCAGGGGACTCACGAAAGGTAACCATACATTGATATTTCTCTCCCTCTCTCCTTCCCTTTCCCTCTAAAGGATAAATAAATAAAAATCTTTAAAAAAAACCCCAACAGTCCTTTAAAAAAAATTTCCTGGGGAGACTAACTTGGACATGAGCTCAGTAGCTTTAATCCTGGTTCCTGAAAAGGGTGCAATTCATTCTGTAATAAATAAGAAAGGGAAAAAAGACTCACCACCCAGAGTCAATCCCCCTTTCCCATTTCAACATCTCTACAAATCATTCCAGAGTGAAGGCGGGGCTCATGCTCCTCAAGTGGCTCAAACGAAAGAGAGGTCTCCCTTTGAAATTGAACTTGCATGAAGGAAGAGGATGGGGAAAAAATAAAATTTCCTCTCCGCCTTTTCGTTCTTATTCTGCAAGTTTCTGCTAAAACTTTCAAAAATTTCTAGACGGTTTGCTTACATTTTTGTGTTCATATACCTTCTACCTACCACAGACCCACACATAGTCTCTCATCATGTTCCCTTCACTGGTATATCCCACCCCATACTTTTCTTTCTCTGACTTCCCACAACCCTACCCGACGGCAAGCTCAAAATAAGTGCTTTATAGCCCTAAATTCAAGTATTCAATAAACAGCAGATTAACCTGTGGGTGGGAAAGAACTCTGAATGGGCACGTGCAGCCCGCTTGGCAGGGCGGTCGGGGTGAGGTGGGCCACTGGTCTGTTCCACATCAGCGAGCAAATCCCTTTTCGTCACCTCTGCTGCCTGCCTCTGCGTCACTGCACAGCCCCAGCAAGTTTCTGATTTGCTGTGCTCAGGGCAGAGTTCTGCCTGGTCTCTCACGAAGCCACGAAGCATCCCTGCCCTCTCATTATTCCTAGACTTCTCCCCAGAACTGAACACAAAGAGGGGAGAGGGTAAAAGCCAATGACGAGGAGGAAGGGAGGAAGTGTGGCTATGCAGAGTGGGGTCTAACAGAGCTTCGTTTATGGTTTCAGTGATTGCCTGAACCCAGAACTGATCAATTAAAAGTAATATAAATGCATATAATCATCCTTAGACATGTTTTAGGGGAGGTGTGTGTTTGTATACATATGTGTATACAAAAGACATACTCCATCTCCTCTTAATTACTTTTAAATTCAACAGGCACGAGTGGAAAGGAACAAATGGGCAACAGAAGACAGAGAAGATGAAAACAGGCTTTCTGTGGCAGATTAATTTTCAGGGGAGTAGGTTTAGCCCCAGAAAGCCGGCAGATCTGTCCACTCACCATGTTCCCTGTGCTGAGCTCATAAACGTCAAAGCTGTATAGCAAAGCAGAAAACAGAAGCAATGGAAGGAAGGACATGTATTCAAAACTAGCTGAGAGCAGAAGACAAATGTCTTTAAAAAAGGTAGCGCGTCAAGTCATGTCCAGAATCGGAGAACTTACAGAACTAATGGCACTGACTTTCTGCCACGGGAGAACAGAAAACCACGCACCTACTCTGTGCGATTTACCTGAGGCATTTCCAAGCCCAGATCCAGTGAGTCCGACCCCAAACTTTTTTTTCTCGTTTGTAAATTCCTTTCCAGCTTTACTTTTAATTTCAGAATTAAAGATGATTTTCACAATAAATGGCAGGGTTCCCCGGAATGCCTTCACTTCAACTGCTGGGATTGCTGCTTTTCTTTTCTGTGCGAATCTGTCAAACAACAACACACAGGAACTTCACCGAGCACCATTAAAAACAAGTTGACCTTTTAAAATGACCTTAACTAATACTTTAAATGAATAAGGCTTGCGGTTGCAGTACCAAGAATTTGATTCTTTCTTAATGCCAACTATTCTAAAATTCACCATTTTTTCCTTTATTTGTTTCTAGAATAGAAATCAGTCAATAAGAAATGAACCACATTAAACAAAACAGCCCTGAGCCCTCACCAGGTGGTTCGGCTGGTTGGAATGTTGCCGCATACACCAAAAAGTTGCAGGGGGTATGATCCCCAGGCGAGGTGCATACAGGAGGCAGGTGCTCAATGTCTTTCTCTCTCTCTCTCTCTCAAATCAATGTATCTCCCAGGGAGAGGATTAAAAAAACCCTGAAAAATTAACAAAGGCTGATTTTTTTCATGTGATCTGAAAGATGTATTATACTTAACATTAAAGTTCCTGTTCACTTTATGTTCCGTATGAGAAAGTATGTTGCAACTTTTAATTCCATCTACTGTATAATCATTACTGCTAAATGAATCTATACTCATAAAGATGTAAGAGCAATGAACATATAACAGTGAATGATGTAATTTAACATATCCTCTACACTAAATAAAGCCACATTCATAATGGTATGTGCAGCATTATTCTTTCAGTTGTAAGTGAAAGCTGTCCTTAAAGAATTATTCAGGTAAGTTTTTCAATGTGTGTATGCTGAGGGGGAAACGGGTAAGGACTACTTTGCAGAGTGGTTTTTAGGGTTAAATTAAACAATGATTGCAAATCACTTGGCGCAAGGTCGTAACTGTGGAAGACTTAAATGTGAGTTCCCTTGTCCCTCCTCTGTGAAGGCCTTAATCATCAGAATCACTCAGCGGTACGCATTTCATCATCTTTCCTGGATCAGTGGGCCTCCAGTGTGATCCCAGGACCAGCACCATCATCAATGTCAACCTGGAAACTCGTCACAAGTACAAAGGCTTGGGGTCCCCCGCCCAGACCTGTTAAAGCAGGAATTCTGGAAGTGGGGCCCAGATACATGTCTCAAGGAACCATCTAGGTGATTCTGACCCTCCCTCAAAGCTGAGAACCACCGCCTACTCCTTGCTTGTTCAGTCCAGATGCAGTATCATTTCTGAGGTTGATGTAAGAGCCAACTTAAGCTGAGCTGCCTCTATCATTAGCACACTCTCTGGGCTGCAAGGTTAGAGTGGTGCATTATTTCAAAGATCTGCTGCTGAATAAATAAAACATAGGCAACAAGGGAGTCAATCATTACTCTACTTAATCAGATTAATAAATCTAATTTGTATTTCTTGGCTCATTGCTGGGTTCCTCCCTCTGGTTGTCATTCTGAGCTCTTCCTTAGCCTAGGAGACACCACCAAGTGCCCAGCTTGGGCTTGGAAACAGAATTTGTTAATGCACCTCAAACCAGGGCTACAGTCTAAGTAGACTGAACCCTGCTCTTGCCAAAGGCCAGTTCTGGCCCAGCTTCTGCTTATGTGGCTTTGTGGTTGGTCCCACTGCTGATACGTAGTCTCCCAAACTCTTCCCTTGATTCCTGTGAGAAACAGGTCAGGCGCATTTTCTGGACCTATTATGCACACCCCAAAAAGACATGAGATTCTAAGTGATGCATTCAACAAAGTGTACCAGTGCAACCCTGGTTCATGCTGTGGGTCTGGGAGAAAAGTCTGATATTCTGTAAAACCAGAAACTCACCCGTCCTAGCAAGGGTTGAAGACTCAGGAAGAGATAGAATTGTATTCAACGTATTTTTATTAGCATCTACGCAAGACATCCTCTCCCAATAGCTTGCTTTATCAGGGAAACACGGGATCAACAACGGGGCTAAACGCTGGTTGCAGCTTTCGCTTGCAAACTATGCAACACTGGGTAGGTCAATCTTTCTAAGCCTCATTTTTCTCATCTCTCTGGCTACCGAATTTTCTATGCCACAATACTGCCATACAAACACAAGTATTTAAAACTGTATTTAAACACTCGGCCTCAAAGCAAACGTCAATCAATGCAGTTAGCAAAAAGACCACTTGTTTTGGAAAAATGAGACTTGGATTCCAGTTTTGATCCCATAATCAAAACTAAGCAGACTCAGGAATTAGAGCTTAAATTTTTTTGCCTTAGCTCCCAGACTGAGGAATTAACAATTATTCTCCCTTAACTATGTAACAGGAACGTTATGAAAATTAAATGAAACATTAAACTAGGATACAGTAATAAAATAAATGTAAAAGGTGATTCTGATCAATAGGTATACCCAGCTCAGAAACGCAGCCTCTGGGACAGCTGCTGTAAGCAAGGCGGATGGTTTTAAAGATACCCATTCCTGAGTGAGAGGATCCACTACGGAGAGGGTTGGGCTCCTTCCCCTGGGACAGTTCAAGGTCCTCAGTTGCCTTTCCTAGTCTCTCAAGGAGCAGCAAGCAGGAGTGAGGGAAGGTCACCTCTTCACCAATCAGTAGGACCTCTTTTTAGTGATAAAGTCTCGTAGTCTCTCAAACTAAGGACCTGAGTTCACAACAAATGATCCTCATCCCCAACGTTTGGCATCCATTACCCAGAAACGCCTGGTCCCATTCCACACATACTCTGAGAAACAACCAGGAACAAAACCCCCACCCAAAGTGGAGGGAAAAAGGCGCTTTTACAGCAGTTGCCATTACACAGACTCTCCCATCATGACACACTGCTCCACAATCATCACCTACACCAGGGAGCCACATGCTAAAGGGGACGTGAGTGCCTGGGTGGCCGATGAATGCCGAAGAGGACGGTGTAACAGCTTGCTCTTCAGGACGCCCACACACTTTTCTAGGCTCAAGAAAATCCCTATTTTACTCAAGTTTTAATATTTAAGTCCATAAAAAGCAATAGTCTAAGTTCCTAATGTGTGACCCGAACAATATTTGTTCCCAGGAATGTTAGACGGTTACTCAACAGAAGGGTAGTGAGCTTTGGAAAACACATTAAACGAGACTTACACCGCCTTCACGCAGGACTTCCGGAAGCTGAAAGTGCCAGGTGTGCTAGGTGCTAATGCACGTTATAAATCACCAATAGGTGAACAGAACAGATGTCATGTCTCAAAAGTCCCAAACTTATATTACTTGATCACAAAATCCTCCATTCTACCCTCAAGCTGAACACAAGACCAGTGTTTCTTAAGAAAAAAAAAAAAAAGCTGAGGGAAAGACTAAATTATTTCCCCTTACTTCCTTTTATTCACAGTTCCCAATACAGTTTTGTTTTTCAAGGGAGAAAAGACTGTGGTCCATCAGAAATGATGTTTACCAACAGATTTTCTCTACCAGGGCTCACTGAAAACTATTCAACAGCAACTCCTTGTCACAGGACAATATTCTGGTAACCGTGAACCAGCCCTGTGAAGCAATGAGATGGGGCAAATGTTTGATTTATGAGCAGCGATGGTGCCACTTAAAGACACCCAGAGTTTCGTCTCTTTCGTAACAGCCCTTTCCACCAGGTCCTACCCCAGGTTTTTTTGAGTCTCCACTGCAAATACACTTACTATGTACCTCAGGCAAAGCACAAGGTAAGGGAAGGAAGGTCAAATAACTTCTCACAAAAGCTCCTCCTCCCTGGGACTGCTCAAACCACCGACCTAATCTTTAAAGGCCAAACCCTAGGGCTGACGGGTGTGCCCCAGGCAGCTCACGAATACCCAAGAGCTTCTCATTTACGCCCCTCCTGTATCTGAGGGTTTCAGCTGACCCCGGACAGTCCACGTATAAAAACAAGGTTGACGTCAAGAAAAACACACACCTCTCTGAAAACGAGACTGTCCTCTGGACAAACAGCTTCAGTCCGCGTGGTGGGCGTCCCTGCAGCTCCCGGGAGAGGGCACGGGCGCAGGCCACCGCTCCCCTGCGGTAACTGGAGGGAACTGTTCCTCACGACGGCGAGCAGCACTTCTGAGTCATCCAACATTCCTCAGGGTAGATGGTCAAGAATTTCTGACACACCCATTAGGATGGCTATTACCCAAAAAAAGAGAAAAATAACAAGTGTTGGCGAGGATATGGAAAAATCAGAACCCACGTGCACATTGCTGGCGGAAACGTGAACCGACGCAGCTGGGGAGCAGCTGAACAGGCCCTCACCAAGGTACACAGAGAGACAGCCATATGGTCCAGCAACTCCACACCTGGAGATACACCTGAAGACTCGAAAGCAGGGCGAACACAGATACCCCCATGTTCACACGGCACTCTGTGCTGTAGCCGAAAGCTGGAAACCGCCCTAGCGGCCATCAACAGATGAACAGGTGACAAAATTCAGTCCCTATATTCAACAAAACTGTTCATCCATAAAAAGGAATGAAACGCTGATACATGCCATGTCATGGATGAAAACACTGTGCTACATAAACTAAATCAGACATAAAAGGAGAAACATTGTATGACTGTGAGGTGTTGGGACAGGCAAACTCAGAGAGACAGAAAGCAGAATAGAGGTTAGCAGAGGCTGGGAGAGTTAGTGTTTAATGGGTAGAGAGCTCCAGTTTGCGATGATGAAAATGTTCTGGAAATAGATAGTGACAGTAGTCACACAAGATTGTCAGGGTACTTAATGCCACTGAATTGCACATTTAAAAATGGTTTAAATGGGAAAATTTACACTTATTTTACCAAAATGAAAAATATTTTAAAAACGTTTTTGAGGTAAGAAGTGCCAAACATTTACACTGTTACACAATTCACACTCCACGGTTTATTTGGATCTTGCCTAATTTTTGCTGGTTTGTGCTCACCATTTCCTTCAGGTGGGCAGAGGTCTTGGGGTCTGTTTCTTTCAACTGCGCCAGATTCACAATTCTAAAAGGTGGTGACTGTCCTGACCCACAATTTAAGCAAATCGTTTGGCTCTTAATCCCCCAAGTAAAGCTGGAAGAAAGGGAGGAAAGGGGAGGGAAGAGACGGTGGGGAGGACTACTGGCTTGGTCATTTAAAGGTGTCTACCCATGGACTCCCTTGTTGGGCTAGAGAAAAGGTTTATCCCACCGCCCAAGCTCTTTAACAAACCAGAAGCCAACCTCCACACATCCCAGCCACTCTGCTATGCCTCCTATGTCCCCTTCAGTAATTCTTTTGAAAACAACTCAGCAAACGTTGAACCAGTCCCCCAGTGCTTACTGAATCAAGCTGCTACCTGCTTTACGGCGCAGCAGCCATGAGAGAGCCCCAGCTCTCCACACCGGTGAGGACGCAGAGGCTGCCTAAGCCAGGAACTCACTGGAGGAAAGGTGGGGCCACGCTCCCCCCTTATTACGTAATACAAATCCCGTGACCACGAGTGCAGGCGAAGACAGCTTCTCTACCCTTCAACAGCAGTTCTCTGAACTCCAAAATTTACAAAACAGGCAAGTATATGTCAAGCTGGATGATTATAGTTTATGTCAGGAGTTATCAGCAAAAGATCCGCATTATTTATTTTCTAAATCCTGCTGCTGCTGGTCTTTAAGGACAGAAAACAGAGGAAAGAAGACAGTAAGGAGGGAGAAGACATATTTTCCCCTCAAATGAGATGAGGAAACAGCTTCTTCCTAGTCAAAGAGTACTTATGACCTTATAAGCAGATACAATTTCATCTGCCAGTTTGATCCGGCAGATGTGACCTGACCGCCTAGTGGACTCTGTCCCTGGGTCAATCCAATAGTCTCCTTTTATCCTCATACTCCAGGAGTCCAAAGAATATGGGGCTTAATTAGTTTTACCACCAAAACTTAATTAAGCAAAGTAATTTTACTGAGAACCCTGAGGAGCTAAGACACCCTATCGCAAAAATGATCTCTCTCTGGAATGCTGTCTTGGAGGAAGACGCAAGACCTTTCAGAATTGTCTTCAATTCCTTCCCAAAGGTTTCGCTCAACTTTAATCTTTGGACTACAGAGATAACGTATGGAAGTTTACTTAAAATGCTTTGAGAACCAATAAGAAAAGCCATACAAGCAGGCTTCTGGATCAATGTGAGTTGAATGGGAGGAGCTACTTTTTATTTCTGTAACTATAAAACATCAGAGGCTTTCTGAAGCCTCAGTACCTGTCGACTAAGTTGCTCAGAGCGTAAGAATAAGAGTGTGGGACAGTTTTAGACAAAACCAAAGAACACATTTCTAACCCCAGCCATACTTGGTGACTACTGGCAACACAATATTCACAAATTTGTATTTGTGTAGCTGTTAACAGAGTACAAAGCACACAGCTATATCCTGTTATTTCATACAACTTGGTGAAGTAGTTAGGGTAACTATTAGCGTAACCACCATCCCCGACCCTCTGTCCAACCATTTTTATGTCAGTAAAAAAAGTTCAGCAAGGCTAAGGGACTTGTCCAAGGTCATTCGGGAAATGCCGCCTCTGTGCAAACCTCCATCTCAGAGATGACCTCTACTCTTCCACTCTCAAAGATCACATCTAGAGGACAGGTAAATCGCATCTTTACCTTAAACACCCAAGTGCACAAACCCTGCCATCTGAGAGCAGGTATTTCTGTGTTCATCCACATCCTGTAGCTCGGACACAACACGCCCCCCCCCAAACATTCCTGTTCTGTCCCTAATACCGGCACTCTCAGCCACGCAGGCGCAAGCACCTACCCCGGCCTTGATTTTTAGTTCCCCCCTCTTACTCGCCAGTTCTCCTTAACGAAGATACACTGACACTTCCCTTGTAGCGAGCACATGTTTGACTCAGCCCTCCCCACATTCTCAACCCTTACTTGCCTCATCATTTTCTACTGATCAATCCAATATTTGACCTGCAGATCTCCTTCCCTGCACTTATTATGTCCCATTATAAAATTATTCTCCTTAAACTACCACATCACTTTAGCACTCCCAGACATCTCTGGGATAATGTTCATAATACTCAGACACAACCCTATCTTCCACTACTCTTCTATAAATACGCATGACACGAATATTCTCTTCATCTTAACACTTTCCCCAAATCTTTGAGGCACGTAAAATCTCACTCCACTGAAGATCTCCAACAGTGAGACCCTGGCCTTTCATGCCCTGGCTCAGGTTTTTCCTCACCCTCCTCTCCAACCCCATGTCTCCACCACCAGATTGTAAAACCTTTGATGACCATTATATTTCTTTTTTAAAAAATATTTTATTTATTTATTTTTAGAGAGGAAGGGAAGGAGAGGAGGAGAGAAATATCAATGTATGGTTGCCTCTTGTGAGTCCCCTGCTGGGAACTGGCTTGCAACCCAGGAATGTAGCCTGACTGGGAATTGAACCGCGATCGTGTGGTTTGCAGGCCCTCGCTCAATCCACTGAGCTACACCAGCCAGGGCTGATGACCATTATATTTCACGTCTATCTCACTGCAGTGCCAAAGGCAATGCCTTGTCCAGCACAGGCACCCAGACAAAAGCTGACCAACAGTGGACAGGAAATCCTGAGACCACAGGTCCTTCTGGGTAAGGAGGTTCCATGTTCTTCATATACAGAGAGAGCATTAGAAGTCAGTCAGTCATTAATATATATTTATTGACCATCTTTTATGTGCTCTGAAGTGTCCTGTAGTAGCTTGTTAATTGAGGCTTGAACCACTGTAGTATCATATAGTAAAAATATTTAAAATTGTAGCCCTTTTATTTAAATTTCCAGGATGAGTGCTGTCTGAATTTCAGCCAGTTTTAAAGACCTGAGATGATTCTTATCCAGGGAGGAGAGAGCAGGCAGAGGAAGGAAGAGTTAGAATTTCTTTACACCAATGGAACGCACATGTTACACTGTTCCCTCCCTCTCTCCCTGCTTCTCTCCTTCCCTTCCCCTTCCACTTTGTCTCACACACACACACACAATTTTTAATTAAAATAAAATGTTCAATGCACATTGAGATTGGAACTTTAGAGAATCATTTCGCTTTATGGACTGTTCTGCAGTAATCTACAAAATGTAAAGAACGAACAGTACAATGGAAGTCAGCAGTATAAAAAGACAGTGGTGCAGATGAGAACTCACTGGAGCCATACAGCAGGATTCCATGGAAATATCCATCACAGGACACTCTGGACATAACCTAACCACCTCCATACTCCCTTGCTGTCAGCAAAGGGCTGGGCTCTTCCCTCAAGATGTATTGTCTCCTCAAACACAACATGAACACAGACTAGAGACAGCATTGAAATTCCCTTCAATTCCTCCCTACTCTGTAACAGGCCAAGACTACAGAACAGCTGGTACACAGGTTATGGGCACAGGGCTACAAAGAGATTGCTAACACAGCTTTTAAGTCAATTCTTTCAACACTGATAAAGGCTGGCTCCCTCTTTGACTCTAATACTCCTAAAAAAGGCTTGTTTGATGAGAAACGAACTCTAGATTCAAGATAAAGAGTCCTCTTTTAGCCCTGGCTGGTGTAGCTCAGTGGATTGAGCTGGGGGGGGGGGGGCGGGGGCTGCGAACCACACGATCGCAGTTCGATTCCCGGTCAGGGCACATGCCTGGGGGATGCAGGCCAGTTCCCAGCAGGGGACTCACAAGAGGCAACCATACATTGATATTTCCCCCCTCTCTCCTTCCCTTCCCCTCTAAAGATAAATAAATAAAAAATATTTTTTAAAAAGAGTTCTCTTTTATAACTGAATATTTGGAACTTCATTCTGATTCTCACTTGCCTCCATGTATTTGTAAATATAAGAATTCCCCTTCTTTCTTTGTGGGGATATTGTGATTCATGATGTTATGTTAAGTATCTAGCCCTGGCACAAAGAGGACTCTCAATAAATGATAGCTGTTTTTATTCTCAGACTCCTTCCTTGGTAGATGATTCTGGGCTGCTGCTGCTACTGAAGATATAAACCCAAACTCAACTTAGAATCCCAGATTATCTAAATTCTGCAACTTATTATCACAAAAATCCAACTACCTGGAACAAGGGTGAATAAGCGACACAGAGGCAACACGGGTCATTTAACACCCTTGTCCCAGCTTTACGAGGGTGAAAGTCAATTATGCTGGTTTAATCAGCGCAAGATCTTCGCGTTTACAAAGTAATTCAAAAAGCTGCAAAGAAGTCATCTCTACACACAATAAAGAACTGGCAGATATATTACAAGGGGAAAGGACTTCTTCAGAGAGATTCTTGTTCTTACTGTTCAAACAATGACATACTGTTTAACTTTTTTTATACTGAGATATACTGGCTTCACCAGAAATTCTGGGCAACTTGAGGGAATGGACTTATATAAAATTTATCTTTATATCCGTAACATCTTAAACGGTTTCTAATAAACAAGAAGCTTAATCTACGTCATACTTGTCTCAACAGGGTTCTGAGTAAGCCAGACAAGGAAGCTGACTATCCCAACTGCTATAAGACAACAACTTCGAACAGAATCAGCAGCTATCAGAGAAGTACAAAGTGTGACAAGAACTTGGTCCCACACCCTCCCATCGGACACTCAGAATTCTTATATTTCTCCAATCTAGTAAAAGAATAAAATTCATTTGTAGTAATTCATTAATTTTTAAGTTAGGAGTTTGGATAGCCAGGAAATTATTATGCTAATTTATAAAATAAAGATGACATAGTCCTAACAAGTTCAAGTTCACTCTAATAGGAATATGGACATTTTTAAACAAAAGACAAAAATTAGCTGAAGATTTAACAAAAAAACGACTCAAACTGTCCGGCAGCCACACATGGGTTTTGTTTAAGCTGCACATTAGTGCTGCTAAAAAATTAAATTTCAGCCTTGGCTGGTGTGGCTCAGAGGACTGAGTGCCAGCCTGCGGACCAAAGGGTTTCTGGTTTGATTCCCAGTCAAGGCACATGCCTAGGTTATGGGCCAGACCCCTAGTTCTATGTGTGCAAAAGGCAACCACACATTGATGTTTCTCTCCCTCTGTTTCTCTCTCTTTCCCCTCTGTCTCAAAAGAAATAAAATCTTTTTAAAAATTAAATTTTAACTGCCAGCACTTAAACTGGAAATTTCATATAGAATTTCTAAGTCCTATTATCGAATGTCACTGTCTTGGGGGTGGTCATTAGATCTGATCAACAATGGGTACACAGTCCCGACAAGATCACTCGAGCTGAAGTACGTGCCCTGAAGTCAGAGTTACCCCTTTAACCGGCCTGCGCTCTCCCACTGCTCCAATCGCCACCCAGTACCACCATCCTGTAGATGATGAATCAAAGCTGAGAAAGTCTGAAAACCACAATGTATTTGTGAATAGTACAGCTAACTCCAGGACTTGCACTCTTAACCATTCTGCAACTTGCCTTCCAAACAAAAGGTAATTAATGTTAAAAGAAGTATTTAAAAGTCTACACACGAACATTTACCACAGTTCCATTCACAGCAGCCTACAATCTGGAAGCAACTCAAATATCCATCGTGTTAAGTAAAGGCATCTTGTTAAGTAAAAGAAGTCAGAAGCAAAAGACAACACATTCTTGGCCGCATTTACATAAAATTCCAGAGAAGACACAACTGGAGAGAAAGACGGTAAATCAGTACTTGTGGTCAGGGGTGAAGGGGCACGAAGGAGCTTTTTGCGCTGAGGGACATGTCCCACAGCACGACCGCAGGGGTGACTGGATGACTGCACGAATTTGCCGAAACTAAAAATCGAGCGAATTTTATGTAAACTGAACCTCAATAAAACTGAGTTTAAAAAGAGGTCTCTACAAAATACTATAAAACTACAAAAGAGAGTACTGTATCTCCACCTAGGAAAGTTTAGGACAGCTTCAGGAAAAGGTGAGATTTGAATTGGATCTCATCGCAGAACAATTTTAAGGTGCAAAAGAAGTAGGAAACTCACGAGCCCTGGCTGGTGTAGCTCAGTGGATTGAGTGCGGGCCTGCGAACCAGAGGATTGCGGTTCGATTCCCAGTCAGGGCATATGCCTGGGTTGTAGTCCAGTTCCCTGCCGGCCAACTCCCAGCAGGGGACGCACAAAAGGCAACCATACATTGATGTTTCTCTCCCTCTCTCCTTCCCCTCTAAAGATAAATAAATAAAATCTTAAAAAAAAAAAAAGAAGTAGGAAACTCACGAGATAAGTAGTCACACTCTGCACTGCAGCCTAGAAGTGAATACAAAGGAAAATGTTTCATAAAAGGAAATTCAATGAGATGAATATTGAGTACTCACATAGGTATCAAAGACGAGTTGATCTTACAAAATTTCCCAAGAGGGAATCAATTCAGACATACATTACTGTTCATATGAAAAATAAGCAAATGGTATAAAATAATTTTTCTTTTTTAAAAAATTTTTTATTTATTTATCTTTAGAGAGGAAGGGAAGGAGAGAGGGAAAGAAATATCAATGTATGGTTGCCTCCTGTGAGTCCCCTGCTGGGAACTGGCCTGCAACCCAGGCATGTGCCCTGACTGGGAATCGAACCGCAATCTTGTGGTTCACAGGCCCCCGCTCAATCCACTGAGCTACACCAGCCAGGGCTATTTTCTTTTGTTTTTAAATAAAGCAAAAGGAAAAGTCAAAAAGAGAGGAAAACCCAAAGGATATAAAGGTAGGAATAGAGAGAGGCGAGGGGGTGAAATGAAGACAACAGACACACTGGGTAAGAATCAAATGGACCCTGATACCCACAGATTAGAAGAGAGAAAGGGAGGTGCGTGGGACCTTGATGAGGGACTAAAAGTAAAACTAAAAACTAGGGAAAAAGAGACCGACCAACCAAAAGCCAGACCTACAGAGAAGAGAGCCCTGACAGCAGGCCCGGCAGAACTCGGGGACAAGAGGAGACAAGCAAGTTCTTCTCTAAGTTCTTCCACACCTGCCTCAGCCGGAGCCTGCTCCTACCCAACCCCGGCCCACGCAGTCTGCGCACCAGTGACACTCCTTGGCTGGACAGGAACGCTTCCTTCACTGGTCTTCAAAACCCAGTTCCAATACTGCCTTTCCTGTGAAGCCTCTCCAACTTTCCTATGCACTGTTAGTAGTCCCTCTTCCTTATTTTCAGAACACGCTGTTCTAAATATTATCTTAATGTTGAACTGCAATATCTGTCTCTTCTCCTCGTCCACAGGCAACTCCAACAAAGGATTCAGTAAGAAGAACAAAAACCCTGCTAAAAAGCAGTTCAAAAATGTAAAGTGCCCTAACCAGTGTGGCTCAGTTGGCTCAGCGCGAAGAGTTGCCCGTTCATTCCTGGTCAGGGCACATGCCTGGGTTGCGGGTTCAGTCCCTAGTTGGGGCACGCACAAGAGGCAACCAATCGATGTTTCTCTTTTCACATCCAGGTTTCTCTCTCTCTCTTTCTGCCTCCCTTCTCCCCTGTCTAAATATAAATAAACTAATTTTTAAAAAGTAAAGTCCTTCCTCTTACCAACACAAGTAAAATGCTATAAGCCTTGCTGTTTCAAGGGATTCTACATGAATCATTTGACCAAGAGCACATCTGCCCTACCTTTTTTAAAAATTGATTTGAGAGAGAGAAAGGGCCAGAGAGAAAGAGAAACATCAATTTGTTGCTTTATGTGCCCTTACGGAGATGGAACCCACATCCTTGGCTTATCTAGACAACGCTCTAACCTTTAACCAGCTGAGCTAACTGGCCAGGGCACTGCCCCACCTTTACTGAAGGTTGATTTCTGTAATGCTTTAAATTTCTCAGTGAATAGCAAACACATAATAGAGAACAAAGCAAACTGCATCAGGAATAGCACATAGCAGTCAAAGGAGGAACTTCCTCTATAAAGTAAGAGTCCTTAAACTCTCACAGACAAGACCTTGTACAACAAGAATCTGAAAAGTGGAGCAGGAGAAAAAGTCAGCAAGCTCATGAAGTTTTCACCGGGAATTTAAAGTTAACAATACCCAAAGATAAGTAAGTGACAACACGACTTTGTAACAAAAGATGTAAAAGTGGTTTTGGTGTTAAAAGGACAGAATGATAGCACGATCAGAGTTGCTGTGAATTAGCAGGGAGATGACTAGTTTAGAAAGCTGTTTAGAGAAAAGAGTTCCAATACAGACTTTGGGGAAAAAAGGTCATGAACTGGGGAAAAAGCAAACCAGGCTTCGCTGGAGATGGAATGGGATGGTACTGCATTCACAAAGTACCATTGAAGTCACCTGCGTCACTTTCTCCCCAAGTCTGGCCCTTGCCACCGGAGTGAATCAGAATTATCAGCAAGAATGATTTTACAGTGCTTTCCCCACAAAAGGGTCCCTGGTATAGAGATGAACAATTATCTCAAACCACTAAGAAAGGAGATTCCGCTCACATTTGCCAAACACCCACAGGTCTAGTATGCAGGGTTAAAGACAAATCCAAAGGACAAGGTTTATTGTACCTGGAAGAAGTATTCAACAAATTTAACTAACAGAATTATTCTGGGAAAAAAATAACAAAAGAATCCAAGGGATTTTTAGATATCATCAAAATAGCTTCTACATAAGACTTTCTTAAAAGAATGGCCAATTTTTAAATAAAGGCTTTTTAGTGAATATTTGAGCAGATGGTGATTAATTCCTCCTCTCCAACCAAGAAAAGCCTAATGTCTCTACTAATAGACTGACTTTCATTACCTCCCAGATAAGCAGTTTGTTTTGGGGTTTTTTTGTTCCTTTTTTAAAAAAATATGGAGCATTTCACGAATCTGCATGTCATCCTTGTGCAGGGGCCGCACTAATCTCTGTATCATTCCAATCTGAGTACATGTGCTGCTGAAGCGAGCACCAGATAAGCAGTTTTTAGTATTGTTTATTTAAACAGTTCAGGAGCACTAAACATTGTCAGGCACAGTGTCAGGCACCAGGGATACAGAAAGAGGATGAGGACTCTGACTCTGAGTCCACCGTTGAATGGGTAGAGAACTATTGTAGACAGGGGCTAGTGCTATAGAGATTAGTACTGAGAGGCAGTAAGCTAGGAGAATCGAATCCAGATTTGAGAGGTGGTTCCAATCAGCCTGAAGTATGTGCAGCCCCAATATTAGCATATTCTAAGTATAAGAGCTTGAGTAGACAACAATAAACAACTGCCCAGTATCTGTGAGATACAGAACATCATTAACCCCTACCATTACAAATTAAATAACTACATTATCCAGTCACCCAGCCAAATAAGAGGTTAACTAGAAGTAAGGTTACAGACCACAAAATGAAAGTTTTAAAAGGTCAATCAATATATTCTTCTCTCTACACTCTCAGATTTGCACCTATAATCCAGAAGCCCAATTCCTATCAACAAAACTGGCAAAGTATCACATTCAAGCAAAGCGGAGAGCTACCCGAGGAAAAAAGTAAGTATCTGCCTATGGATCTTGCTCCAGTGGGCACTTAGCACCACTGGACAAGTTCCGGAGAATGGGAGGGGCGGCAAGCTGTAATCTCTTTGAGTCTTGTTTAAAAAAGTATCCTACCCTATTCGGGTAAATCTACAAACATCGCAGGAACTGGCATCATCAATATGGCTTCTAAATGTAACTGTATGACATATATATAGATGAGAGCTAAGTGTGTTGACTAGTTACTTGACTAACACCTCTTAAAACGGCTATACATGGTCGTGTAAGAAATGACATGCTGAATGCACTTTTAAACCTCGGCTGGACTGTGCCCTTGCATACACGGAGGTTCTTAGGTATCATATCTTAAAGCCAAAGTTTTCTCAATCAGAATGCACTTCTTAAGTAGAACTGATATTCCAACATCTGTTTAAATTTTTTTCCAGGAAAACATCTATTTGCAATGAAGTAAGAAATACAGACCACTGAGTCCTGTGCTCTAATTCGAAAAATCCTTCACGGCAGGAGATACGTACATTATACAAGTGCTCAAATACTAGCACAAGGGCATGTTCATACATTCTGCGATATCTGAACATCTAAGTTCTCAGAGCCCAGTGACTAATGTCTTGAAACACAGGCTGACAAATTATAGCCTTTGACCCCAGGCTGTTCTTGTAACTAAAGTTTTATTGGAATACAGCCCCAAACACACGGTCTATGGCTCTTTTCATGCTACAGTATAGAGTTGAATCGTTGTGACAGAAACCATATGGCACACAATGCCTGAGTATTTACTCCTTTATTAGCATCATCAGAACCGATGATCTGAAAAATGTATGCATAGCCTAAAAGTCCATCTACCCTGGAACATGAACTACTAAATAGAGTGAAAGAGAAATCTTCCCCAATGCATTCAAATGGAAACCCACACAAAACAACCTCTGCTGACTCATTCAAAGTCATCACATAATTGTCCATCTTAATTAAAAACTAAACTTCAAAAGCAAATGGTTAATTTAGGTCTCTCAATCTTTTAAAAACTGTGCCACATTAAAATCAACATACAAGTTCAATGCACTTATTGACACTTGTACTTAGTTAAGCACCTATAGGAACCATACTAGTTACTCCTACACTCCTTACAATGGCATCCAAGAACCCACACTCCATAAACTTGGTAAACTAGAGTAGGACATAGTCTTTGTAAAAGTCTGTTTCACCTGCCATGACAGACAGAGACTGGGATGGTAAGTGAAGCACCCAAAATCTCTTCTGGATGTATCCAGTCTCTTCTATGCTTACTAGCCTAAAACATCCCAAAGTTGCTTGTATCAGTCATATAAAAAAATTACACCCAACTTAGTCATGTTGGATATACTTGCCATTCTTTGAATAAGAGAAAAAACAAGCTAGTATTTTTACTTGCTGTTAGTTATATTTAACAACTGAAGTCTATCAAATGAGGTATTTTTACATATCATTCCTAACAGAACTGAGTCAAACTCATACATAAGTCGACAAACCATTTATTTACCAATTATTCTTTTCCTTCAGTTAACAAAATGGGAAATAATGCAAATTCCCGAATATGGTCAACTCTTGAATAGCCCTGCATGGTGTATCTAAGGCGTGTTACTACCACTCCTAAGTGCTTAACCAAAGATGCGTCTACAACCTGGTATCCTTGACGATACCGATGTAGCCACAGGTCGTAAGTTTATGTTAACATAAAGCTAAATTAAGCATTTCGTAAGGCCAATATGATGGCAATATAATCATGAAACAAAGTAAAATTAGTGATTTTGTAGTTATGCATTGCATTTCCCCCTTCATCTCTGGCGTTTCTCCTGGCTATTCTGGATTAAAAGACAATGGGGGAAAATATTTAAAAGTACAATCGAGTTTACCACAGACGACAAGATTTACACAGAAGTCTTAATTTCTGCTATTTTAAAAGAATTAAGTCAGATCTTGATCCTATTTCTCACCTGAAGGATATTCCCAAGACAAAATCCTAAAGAACCTTCAAATCTAAAGACTTTTCTCAAAGCTCAGTTTTCTCCTTAAGTTCATTTACGGAAGCTACCAATGTGAGAAGGAGTAAGCATGAGAGGGCCTGATCTTTTAGCGGGTGGCCTGATGAGAAAATGGAAACCCCGCGGAGTCCTTAACTCTCTTTGCTTTTCTAGTCCTGGTCTTCTCTGTGAAAAATCCAGAAAAGCAGAACTTCCTTCTCCCTGCCAGCCTCTACCTGAGGCCTGATGCAGAAATTCAGACCGCTAGTTTACCCAAGTATCTTCTTAAGGTAGTCTTAAGGCTCAAGCCCGCTCAGAAACAGCGAAAGGTTTGCTTTCTTGGGTTAAAGAAGGGCCACTGCAGGGTTTGGCGGCTGGATTTGTCAGGAAGCCTAGGGCCGAGAAAGAGGGAGAATGCAGAGACTGGGCTCCTTCTAGTCCCAGGAACCACCCCCCGGGACGGCTGGACTACCCTCGGTACTTCCCTGCCTCCTCTGCTCGGGTGGGGAGAGCGGCGGGTCGGGGTCAGTAGCTCCCCTGAGCTACTTCCTGGTCCGATCGGACTCCCCTTCGGACACCCGAAACGCCCCCAGCCCGGCTCCCTCGCCCTTTGCCCTGTCTCCTCCCCTCTCAGTGACCCACCACCACCGGTCCCCTCCCATCTAACATGGCCGCAACACCCGTCCCACCCCCGACACAACCGAACAAATTGGGAAACCCGTACACCGCCCCCCCCAGGTCCATTGGCTATGCTGCCTCCATCCGCCTCCTCCATTGGACAGCATGGCCTGCCACTCCAGCCGAGGGCTCCGCCCCCGATCCTCTTCAAGCTGCTTTGAGAAGACATATAAACAAATCCCCGGAGGGAGGCCCCTCTTGCCTGTCGCTGGGGCGGGGACGGAAAGGGGGAGCGGCTACCCCCGAGGCACCCCTGTCTGTACCCCCCCAGCCCCAGCCAGCGCCTCCTCGACTCATGCCAGCCCAGTTACAACCTTCTTGGCCCCGGCCCTTCCTCACACGCCCCTCTCTCTCTCCTCCTCCTCCCCCGCCAGCCTTGCCTCCCCTCCCTTCCCCGGCCCCTCCCACCCGCTCGCTTCTCTGACAGGCCGGTTGCCGGCAGCTACGGCCCCGGACTCCCAGGCGGCGGCGAAGGGCCGGGCAGCCCGGCAGGGCGGACGCCCGGCACTGCCCACCCCAGACCTAGCCTGCTTCCCGCCCGTGGGCCCCTTCTACCGCCGCCCCGCGCTTTTATATAACCGTCTGGGGCAAGGGGTGGGGGAGGGGAGGCCGGAGCCCCCGTGACCGGCAGGCGGCAGCCTGCGGCCCGCGTGCCCCCAGACTCTGCCCTGGTCCCGGCCCCCGCCCCGCGCCGGCCCGGCCCAGAGCTCCGGCGCTGCTGCCTCCTAGGCCAGCGGGCCCTCCTCCGCCCCCCAGCCGGCTTGTCCTCCAGCCCAGGCCCCTGCGGGCTCCGGGCTGCAGCCAGCGGCGCTCACCTGTGCTTGTGGGGCGGCTCAGGGACTGGGTCCGGTTCTGCTGCAGGGGCCGCGGCCCCTCTCCATGCTGCCTCGGGTTTGTTTTGTTTATGTCCTTCCTGACGGGTTCCCGGAAATCGCGTGACTCGCCCCCCTCACGTGGGCCGCGGCGAGGAGGTGGAGGGAGGCGGGGGCCCGCCAGCTTCGGGCCAATCACGAGGCGTTCTGCGGCCCCACCAATCAGGAGCTCGGCTTGGCAGGGCACCCCTATCACGTGACGCCTGAGGGGCGGGTTGCCGGGAAAAACCCGGAAGAGGGGGCGGAGCGGGGGCTCAGCGCCTGCCAGTGCAGCGTGGGCGAGGGGCTTCTCAGTTATCCAGCCGCACTCAGGTTGTGGAGTTTGTTCGTTTACAAAGGCTTTCCCGTACCCCAGCGTTGTCTCTAATCTCACAACTACGCGATAGGGTCTGAAGTGTTGGCGTGCCCATTTTCAGTTTAAGTTCACTGAAACTTGAAGGGGTCTGCGGGAACAGAGGGTATTTTAATTTGAGAGATTGTATCGACTTTGTTTTTATGAATGGTCTATTCATCTGAACGTCTTAGTTCGCAGAGACTGACGTTGCCGTTATTCTTTCGCTCATTCACTCAACGAATATTCATTGCGCACGTATGCCCCAGACGCAGGGATCAGATTGTGTGCATTTTTAAGAGAGAAAACCTGTACACAACTTCAAACCTCCGTAACACATGGGCTTGAGGTTTTCTTGTGCTCCCTAATTCTATCAATAACAACAGCGTTGCTTTATTATTGAACGTGTGTTCTGGGATGGGCTTATCACCTCATTTCATTATCCTTACAAGCACACGCAATGGTAATAGACCAATTTTCAGAATGGGAAATTAAAGCTCAGAAAGGTCAGGGACCTAGTAAATGACCCAGCTATCATAGCCTGTGCTTCCAGAGTGCTCTTTATACTTCTTTTTTTTTTTTTTTTTTAAAAAGATTTTATTTATTTATCATTAGAGAGGAAAGGAAGGAGAGAAGGAGAGAAACATCAATGTACGGTTGCCTCCCATGAGTCCCCCGCTGGGAACTGGCCCGCAACCCAGGCATGTACCCTGACTGGGAATCAAACCGCGATCGTGTGGTTCGCAGGCCCGCGCTCAATCCACTGAGCTACACCAGCCAGGGCTGCTCTTTATACTTCTTAAGGTCTCAGAATTTATCTTTTGAGCACAGAACAGAAATCTGATTTTAGTAAGCATACAGAATTGAGGATGAGGGAGCAGAAATGCCTGGCCAGAGTCCATCTGGATGCCAGTTTTCTCTTAGAAGTAATTGCCTTTGAAAATGTGGCTCCTCTTTGCACAGGTCTAGGGAAGAAGTATAATGTCAATGTCAAAAGTATGGACCTTGGAATCAGAAAGACTTTTATAGATCACAAGCTTCAAGAGGGCAGGGACTAGCTGTGCTGTTTACCTTCTATGTGTCCTGCCTGACAGGGAGGCAGTCCTTAAACACTGAACAACCTGGATTTGAATGCTTGCTCTACCGTGTGTGACCCAACACAAATTATTTGATCTCCATGAGGCTCTTATGTAAGCATCTCATGGATGTGAAAACTGAGTGAAAAAATTCATGTAAAGCACTTAGAGTGCTCAGCAAATAGCAGTGAATGAATAGTAGTATTACTAGATTTTTTTTTTACAAGGACATCATTTAGGAGATCTACCGTGGACTGAATAGCCATAAGGATAACTCTAGACTTTAGCAGTTCAACAGCCACTAAAATAATACTTTTGTACACAATATTAATGGGAAGGTATATGTAGAAACCTAAGTGGAAAGTTCATCTCACCTCTGTGTCTTTCAAAATGCCAAAGGACCTCAAAACCCAATGAAGGAATGAGGATTTTCCCTACTGCACAGAAAGTAGCATTGTATTCATTCTAATTTTCTATATCAACTGGAGTTTCAGCTGAAACCCCAACTGAAACACTAGCTTGGGAAGTTGGAACCACGTCCTCTCACTCATTCACTGAGATCCATGCATTAAATCTCCTTGAAATACATCACACACTATCCTCTCTTGTAATACGGTTTTTGGAAAAACTCCAGCAAATGGTTAGCTATTCCATTTTCACACAGCCCTCTGGACACAGGCAGTTTCGCCGCTTCTACAGGGCAACAGTCCCTTGGGGTCAAGGAGCAGCTCTGCTAGCGCATTCCTGAGGGCGCTTACTAGTGAATTACATTGGATTCCTGCCTTTGCATCTTCCGTTGTCTTGGAAAGGGCAAGAATTTTGGCTAACAGAGACCTTCCCACCAAGGTGTTTGTTAATGGCTATATCCTGCTCTGAAGTGAATGAAATCACTGATGGCTCATTGATTTGTGTTTCTCTGGGGCTTTTCCTGCCAGATTGTGTCACAGTCGAAGTTGGCAGGAAGTGCAGCCTCTGGAAGAGCATTGGCTTGAGGTTCAGGAGGCTCTTCTTGTTTTAGCCACAAAGTAGTGACCAGGCGCCATCCACACTTCCAAAGTGCTTGACCTTGCTCCTACAGAATCGTCTACATACTGGGAGGACTCACTTCCTGAGGCAGGAAAATGTTTTACACAAACATGAGACGATGGGGGAAACAAAGCAATACCTAGGACTCCAGTGAATTATTAAAAATAATTTCCTTTTTGATTTGGCAACACATATATACCACTAAATTCAGAAGGTTTGAGAAGGTATTCAGTGACTATTAAATGTCCCTCCCACCCACGTGCCCCTTTCCAGAAGCAACCACAGTTACCCATACTCTGTGTACCCTTCCAGGGGTATTCTTTGTACACACAGACATTTCACCCACTTTAAACCTCAATGTATTTGGAACATTGTTCTTGGACCCAAGACCTCAATCTGAGCTCGACCCACTACGAGATGCAGGTTGAGGGCTGGCCCTCTCTCTCCTGGTTTCTTCACCAGCAGGAATCTGGACCGGAACTGACTCTTCTCTACAACCCTTCTAACCTGAACACTGAGCTCCTGAAAATAATTAGAGCAGTTGCCACAGGTCCTAACTTTTTTAATGACCCAAAGTGTGAACTTTATGGGTGGTCGTCTTCATCCCAGCACCTTTGGGCCCTGCCTGCTATTCACATACACGTCCTCTAAATGAGCATCCTCTTTTTTTGCATCTCAGTGATTTCTTCCCAGACCCTGCTGGACCTGTTAAGATTTAACAGCTTCAGAACTGAGATCAATCCACTCAAAGCTGGAAGATCTCCAGGAAAAGCTGTGTCCTGATACTCGTAAAAACTGAGTTTTTTGGTTTTTGTTTTTTTTCCCCCCTGAGCAGACTGGAGCTTTGCTGAGGGTGAATCGAAGACATGCTGACAGATGCTTGGCCGTGGGAACCCATCCCTCGTTCGTCTCTTCTAGATGTGTGAGGAGGGGAATTTCGGGAAAAAGAAACATCACTGCTTCCCATTGCCTTAGCATCTCGAGGATAGTGTTCCTTATGAGACAGTTGTGAGCTTCGGTTTCTTACGTCTCTCAGAAAGCACCAAGTTCGGTCCCAAATGCCCTCCCCTACTCTATCACTTACTTGTTAACCCGATTCCTCACTCTCCATACCCAGAACCAGGTGGGCTGTGAGACGAGAGCTTAGTAACTACTTGTGGTCTGAATGTACAGATTAACATCCAAACCCTATTCCTCCTCCTCTTTGACTCGAGATCCCAAATCCCTTATGAAATGAATCTGTTGCTACCGTTATCTGCTCTCATTGTCTCCTTTCCTCTACCATACAACTGAGCCCTTAATGCATGCATTGCTTGGTGTTATTCATATCATGTGTTGATATTGTCTCCTCAATTAAGTCAAGTTGCCTCAACACAAATATATCCGGTGAATTACGGAGAATGCGAGGCACGCCATTAGGCAGCATATTCAAGCCTGTGTTTAGTGATGACGAGGGGAAGGGGAGAGATATAAAAACACCGACATTTCTTGAGAGTCTAATGTGCACACAAAGACATAGTCCTCACCCTGGAGGAACTCAGTCTGGTGAAGCAGACTGACGAGGAAAGCCAACGACGAGAGTTTCTAAAGGGTGGCCCTGGCAGTTATCAAGAACACGATACAGGTATTTCAAGGCCATTTTCTTCCCAACTTATTTTGGGTAAGTTACTAACTGGCTTTTCCTTGGCCTCTGTCATAACCTGCCACCCAGGTGGAGTTTGAGGATGGGTGCAGGGGCTGCTGCGTAGTCCATGCTCAGCAGTGTGGGTTCCCACTCCCCTCCGCCTCCCAGGGCGGGGCTGTCTGGGAAGAGAAGCAGCAGAAAAGGGAAAGCAGCTTGGCCAGAGAAGGCAGCAAGCCACTCAGGTTGCTTTGTGATTCCCCTCCTGTCCAGATTGCTTTGTCCATTTCACTAAGACTGAAAATTTCTAGGACAACGAATGGTTCCTGTGGGTTCTTGTTTTTTGGTTTGGTTTGGTTTTTTGTCAGCGCAGAGCTGGAAGTACACTGTTAGTATCAGCAGTTCTGACTGATAGCAAACCAGGAAGCCAAGGGAGAACAATCTAGCTTTTGTTGTAGGACAGACTCCCAAAGGACAGGTACAATAAGACATTCTTGTTGGTTTGGCCAGAAGGAGAAGATAAAAACAGAGAGTGGAGGAACAGACTGATAAGAAGCAGGAACCAAGACCTGCAGCCATGATAATAGTTTGTTGAAGTACAAATAAATGGACACACACTCCAAAGGGCCCAGTCCTGGGCAAAACTCTGTAGCTGGGTTTCCATACAAGGAAGGCAACTGTTTAGGGAGAATACTAAAGTAAAGAATAATAATAAAAAAAACCACTCAGAAAATTGAAGTCGGAGGGCCCTTTGTATCCAAGGTTTGTTCACCCCAGAAATTCACAAGGTCATCAATTTCCTTCCTGCTACAGCAAAACCAGGGCCAGTGCGGGCCAGCTGTGAGGTGTCTTGTTTTCACAAGGCCCAGCCCAAGGGTGAGGTATTCTGCACCTGCATCATTTGCCAGTCGCGGTGCCACATAAAGCACAGTAACAAACCTGAGTGCCACCTGGGGAAGCCCTGCTTGTTTCTGAGTTCCCGTAACTCCAGGCCTGCCTTTCCACACACACCTGAGGGCACCTGCTCCCTGCACACCTGGGTGGTGCCACTGAGGCTCAAGCCAGGAGGATTCTGGCTGCAGCGCCTGCCTGCTGCCCTTACCAAGAGCCAGCTCCACAGGAAGGCTTGGCCTCCCACAGGACTCGCAGCGAATTAACAACTCATTGAGCACCTACTCGGCGCAAGGCTGCAGGGATCAAACGCTTAAATAAGCCAGAGATCCTGCCCAGCAAAGGTTTCTGCAGCCTCAGGGAAAACACCCTGTGAATTACACAGTAGTGATGACAAATAAAGAGTGCTCCTGCGGGAACTCCGGGAGTCACCACTTGCAGGGGGAGTTGGTCGGGGAGTGCCTCCAGGGCCTGTCTGGGGCCAGAGGGCTGACTTGAGAAGGGGGCGAGGAGTTCTGGGCAGAGGGAGGTATTAGTGGAGAGCACCCTCAGCCACTAGCACACTCCCGTTTGGAGTTAGCCTGGAAAGCGGGGAGTAGAGTTTGGGGCGGGGCAGGGCNACAGTAGTGATGACAAATAAAGAGTGCTCCTGCGGGAACTCCGGGAGTCACCACCTGGGGGGGGGAGTTGGTCGGGCAGCGCCTCCAGGGCCTGTCTGGGGCCAGAGGGCTGACTTGAGAAGGGGGCGAGGAGTTCTGGGCAGAGGGAGGTATTAGTGGAGAGCACCCTCAGCCACTAGCACACTCCCGTTTGGAGTTAGCCTGGAAAGCGGGGAGTAGAGTTTGGGGCGGGGCAGGGCCGATACATTTCACAAGGGGTTCTAAGCAAAGCAGCGGCACAGCCTGAATGAAAGACTTGCTTGCAGCAGCTAGAGGGGAAGAACAGTGGGGCCTTTTCTAACCCAGGCGGCACCCCAGAGCATTAATACCCCAGGCTTCCACTTTTCCATGTGGGGAGAATCCAAATCAATGCTCCCTTTTCATTGCCCGGGGCTGGCCCTACGAGCACCTACGCAAAAGGAGGCCAGTTTTACACGCCGAGTGCTCCCGCTCCGCCCTGCACGATGGAAACAGTTCATGGGAATTGCTGTGTGGACGCGCTCATCTGCATGGACTCAGAATAGCTCCAATGTTTTAATAAATCTAGCCGACTTCACTTCCCCTGACCCTGAATTACTCTTTTTAAAAAAGGGTGTGTGTGGTGTGTTATGTAATGTTTGAAGGAAGTACTAACACTATTCTGACGATGGTTCCCCTTAACCTCCCCCCCACAAAAAATACCCTATCCCCCCCATTATAATGGTACAATACTACATACTCTTTGTGGAAATTTTGGAAAACACACCAAGTTACAAAAGGAAAAATCATAACATTTTGGTCTATTTCCTCCCAGGATTTTTGCTATGTATACAAGTTTAAAATCCCATTTTTTTTCCTTTTTATATTCTTTTATATTTCTTTCTTTCCCTTTTTTAAAAATCATCCTTGTGCAGGAGCCATGCAAAAGTATATAGGCTGCAAAAGCAAGCACAGTATTCTACTACCTTTCATTAGTAAAGGAACTTTTATTGTTGCTTCTTTTTACTGAAGTATTACATTTTCACTGGAGAAACTGCTGGAAAAAATTATTAAAATGATTTACAGTGACCATCTGCAGGCAATGTTAATAGTTCTGTTGTCTCTTTGACCTCTTTTCTAGGTATGTATTCTGGGGGAAAAGTCATGAAAGGCTCCATGAGACTCCTTCATTTGGGTGCAGCGTGACTTTCTCTAAGCATCTCCTTACGCTGGGCACGAAGGTTGCTTTCCATTCATTGTGCTATGATAAATATCTTGCACAATGGCATTTTCACTGTGCTTTTTTCCTCTGAAAATTATGGATTTTCTACAATTAATTGCAGCCATTTAACTCTAGAGAGAAAGCTGAAATAAAAGGACAGGGCAAAAAGCAACATCACTTTGAAGAAGCATCTCCCCTTTAAACATATTTGTCCCCCAAACAGGGGAGAGCTCTTGCCTAGATGGATGGGGTAAGGAAACCATTCTGAAATGCCAAGATCGGTATTTAAAAATATAACCTAAGTAAAGCTAATAAAGGAGCAATCGACCCTTCCAATTTGTAGAAGATGGAATCCAGACCCAGCTCTTCCATGCCTGAGCAACAATTTAAAATCATTTCTCAATTCTAAATTTGCTTCAGCATGGCAGGACTCTTGCCATTGCTAAAAAAAAAAAAAAAAAAAAAAAAACGTGGCTAGAAGGAATGAACCAAAAAGGTGCTCCTTCTGAAGCAACGCCAAAGAAAGATGTCACAATTGCTAGGTCAGTGATAAGGGCAAAGACACCACTGTATGTTTAAACAAAACAAAAACCGCGTGAGAAACCTATGACCCAGCAAACGACATCTTCAAAAGCATGCCAGAAATACTCCCATTTCTGGCAAAAGAGCTGGTGGAACCTGGAAGGATGTGGTTCAGACACTTGATCTGCGATTGTTTCTAGGAGATCCATCGCCCTACCAGAGCTCAGGCCTGGAGCTGGGTACGTACCTTTGCTTTTCTTGTAACCCAAGTACAAATGGCTAATCAAAAGGGAAAACAGATGTAGGGGGAGAAAAAAAATCAGTTGGCTGTCCCTCTGGGGCATATCTTTATAGAAAAGTACGTTCAAAAACAAAATGGTGTAGCTCAGTGGATTGAGCGTGGGCCTGTGAACCAAAGGATCTCGGTTCGATTCCCAGTCAGGGCCCATGCCTGGGTTGCAGGCCAGTTCCCAGCAGGGGACATACGAGACGCAACCATACATTGATATTTCTGTCTCTCTCTCCTTCCCTTCCTCTCTAAAGATAAATAAAATCTTAAAAAAAAATAAAATTAAAGAACGAAATAAAAGTCCTATCAACAGGTCCCAGGGATTTTATCATTTGTTTGGAAAATACACTTTGTTTATTATAATAATTTACATGTCATCTTTGCCACCACCATCTCATTTGGTAGCAACCTAGTATAACAGAAAAGGCAGGTACTACCCCCATTGTATGCATGGAAAAATGAATTTGCTCCAAGTTCCATAAGCTGGCAAGAGCTGGAATAAGACTGCAAAGCCAGGGCTTCTCCTGGTCTAAAGATCAGCAGATAAGGTCACACCCCATTCACCTGGAAAGGATTCAAAGGAGAGGCGTTTTTCCAGGATCCTTTGAAAGGTCTGGGTGGGGTGCTGTCCGACCTGAGCCCTGACCTGAGCCCTGGCAAACGCCAGAGCAAGGGGCCTGTCAAAGGAAATGATTCACAAGCACCCACAAGCACTCGGAGGCTGGGTCATGTAGTACCGACATGGTCTGGTATTCAAGGACGAGGTGAGGAGAAAACACGTA